>NW_020228243.1:0-5007 GCF_003070985.1 Temnothorax curvispinosus
TTCGCAACAATGATAATGAAAGTGGCTACAGGACATGATTCTATACAGCCCTAGCGTTTACATTTGTGCACGTTACTTTTCCCACGTTTTTACATAACTTATATAATAGTCGCCATCCAAACTGTGTATTGTGTTCCTGGAGACGAGTTTGTGTTATTGAATAATTCAATTATTTGTAAGTTTTAACTTGATGCAATTTATCGGTAAGTGTACACTGTTATTATTATTATTATTATGCCATGCCAATAGTCAAATGATTGGGTTTCTTGTTTTTTCTGTGATTTATTTATAAGTTCTGAAATTACCAGAAAAGCGTAATAATTGTCGTTTATTAGACAAACAAATCTACATTTAAGGCTGATCTACAATGTGCTCTTTGCTTCCTGTTTTCTGCTTTTAACCTCTTTGCGACTATCTCGTATTTCGCAATTCCGTCGCGTAACGCAATGTTTTTTGTTCTCTGTCGCTCAAGATGAAAATTGACGAACTTCAGAAGAGACAAGAAACATCACGTTACGCGACGGAATTGCGAAATATGATATAGTCGCAAAGAAGTTAAGAGCAAAAAACAGGAAGCAAAGAACACATTTTTATTGTTGATATAGCGACAGATATTGATTGAAAATTAAAACATCATAATATGTTTCAGCGAAATGGAAAATCGTGTAGACGTACACGTCGTGCGTACTCTTCGTAGAATTAGAAAAATCCTTAGTGAAACAGTGAGGTCTTATCAATATGATGGAAATATAGAGCAACATTTGCTTCCTGTTGCTCAGCAAAATTTACAAAGGATATCTACAGCGATATCAGAAGAAACATACAACCAATTGAAAGAAGCAATCGAAGCCTTACTACTTATCAAAAATGATCGACAACAAACGAGGGCCTACGTAGCTCCGAGAGTTAACTTGAATGGTGATTTTTTTATTATTACTTCAAAATTTATTTGAATCAGATTTGAAATGTTTAGTAAATTTTCAATGATAAAACGTTTTAGAATAACTTTCTTTCCGAAGTTATTAACTTACTTGCTCTAATTTGTAACTTGAAAATTTATTTAAAGGACCAGGGCGTCCCACCGTCCAAATAAATCAAGGTCAACTAAAAATGCTGTATGATGACGGATGGACAGTAAGTGAAATGGCGAAGCATCTTGGATGTTCGAAAAAAACTGTTTATCAGAAGTTATATTCTTTAAATATGCCTATACGTGCACGATATGCTCAAATTTCTGACGATGACTTAAAATTAGAAATTGTAAAAATCCACGAAGAGCATCCAAACGCTGGACAAACGGTAAGATTCCAAATGCGTCTAAACATATTATTCTTATTTTTATTTACATTATGTTCATTTACAGATGGTACAAGCATATTTAAAAGCAGCAGATTTTCATGTACAAAGATATAAAGTGAGACAAGTTTTAAATAAAATCGATCCCATAGGAACAGCGAGTAGATGGAGTCAATCAATCAAGAGGAGGACTTATAAGGTACCAACACCAAACTCTCTGTGGCATATGGATGCACATCTGAAGCTCTCCAGGTATGTACGAATATATTTTATTGCCTTGGTTTCTAAAAACGTTTGTAAATATATGTTTTCTTTTACAGATGGGGCTTCGTAATTCATGGCTGTATTGACGGATACTCTTGGCTGATAATTTATTTGGCATGCAAGACTTCTATTCAAGCCGAACCTGTCGTGACTTTGTTTGCAGAAGCCGTAGGCAGCTATGGATTACCGTCACGAGTACGGTCAGATCATGGTTATGAAAACATTCTCGTGGCTTTTTTGATGAATACGATTCGTGGCTTGAATAGGGGAAGTCATATTACTGGAAAATCCGTACATAATCAGAGAATAGAAAGATTATGGGTTGACGTTTTTAAAGAAGTGTGTGACTCCGTTTATTCTGAATTATATGCTCTGGAGAACGACAATATTATGGATGTGAATAATCTTGTGCACAGGTTTTGTGTACAGTATGTATATAAGAAGGTTATTGATAGACGACTGATATCATTCCAGTCTGCATGGAATGTTCACAATTTGAGAACAGAAAATAATCGCTCACCGCGTCAACTGTGGCTCGAAGGAATGTTGCAAAATTATAATACAACTTCGACCGCAGTTCAGAATGTTTTCGAAACTAATATGAATTTACACGAAAGACTTTCTGAGTCCTTGAGAATATTAGGAGTAGATGTTTCTACTCCTATAGTAAATCGTGACAATACTGATTCCCTTTCATCGAATTTTACTGCATGTTTAGACCTAAATGAAGTACAAAAAATGCATCTGGAAAATGTCATAGCTTTGGATAAATCAGATCGCGAGAAGTACACATTATGTGTAAATTTATTGATGAGTTGATTTCTCTATTTTATCGACGCAAGTAAAATGTACATTTATAAGTTTTGTTAATCTATCAGTGACCAATAAAATTCACTCATAAAAACTTACATTCTATCGTTTAAGTTTTCATCAGTTTTTTCCTCATAAATTAAAGGGAACATTGAATTCATTAAATAGATATTCTTCAAATTTTTATTATTCTCACTTCGTACATCTTATTGTTTGGTACAATTGCGTAAGAAAATATGTTGTATTTTAACACTGTTTGTGTAATTGTTGTATGTCTGTATGTAATAAAATAAACGAATGTCATCGCTTCATAATTCCATACATAACTTAAAATGACTTTTCCTCTTTGATAATAATAAAATAAATGAATGTCATAACAAAACGAATGTTGTAATAATTAATGGTAATAATACTAGTAGCAGGAACATTATCAAAAAACTTCATAAACCTCATACATAACTTAAAATAACTTTTTCTTTTTTCTTGCACGTTTACATGAGTATGTACTATTTCTTCAAAATTGCCACAGTAAAAATCAGTCAACTTATCAACATATATCACATTTATCTTTTGAACTGTTTACCGTCTAATCGCACATGTACGTAGTTTAAAAATGAAACTGAATATTTAGCTCATTGATTTAACAAACTAAAAAAAATTTAAACATCAATATGACGTATACTCTTTGACTTCTTCAGTATGCAAACAAATGTTTAAATCATTTTTTAACTCGTTATAATTTACGTAAGTTTTTGGCAAAATTAATGTATCTGTACATGTGGTGAATATAGGTCTTTGGCTCAATCCAACAGAGTCATTAAACTTAATATTAATAACATTTGGCATTTGATACGAAGCTGTTACTAAAAATATAAACTTTAGTAAATTGTCTTTATCAAGACAGTTGATGTACATAATCAAATAATGTAGCACCTCATTTTCTTCATTTGTAAGATAAGGGTCGGTGACTAAGCAATTGACGACTTTGGTCGGAGTAGGTACCTGCATATCTAAAAAAAACTGTAAAATCGCAATGTCCCCAAAAATCGGGATATTTCGATATTTTTCTGGTTGTACACCCTGACGAAGTTTGTCAATTAATTTCCGCGGGATGTCGACCAACAATTCGGTAGCAATTACTTGTAATTGCTCTGAAAAAATTTCAGAGTTGGTTTTTGCGAAAAATTTATTTGATTGGAAAAAGTCCCCAATAACTTCCTGTTCTTTTTCTGTCAGAGATGAGAAATTTCTTTGACTTTTTTGAAGAATTTTTTTTAAATATGGATTTACATAATTCATTAATTCCTGCAATAGTATTGTAGGATCAATATTGGCATCAGACTTTCCGATCAATGTTAAAGTAATCCTCGATAATTTTGCTGGAATACTGTTAGTTAAAATCAACATGTGTTCGAGAATTCGTCCAATTGTAATGAATTTGTCTTGTTCGCTCCGTTTGTTTAATGGCAAGTACGGAACGAGACAATCTTCACCTTGAAAAAACGTGCTCGAGCATTTGTCAAAAAAGATGTTAAATAATTCTTTCGTGAGGCCACCGCCATCAATTCCTATTTCGCCGATAAATTTCACGCTTAAATTTTTGCTCAGAAGTTGCTCGTCCGCATAAAGACTCATCAGTTCATTGACACAATTGGTTTTGGAGATATCGATGGTTGCAGTTTCTGCGTTTTCAGGTAGAGATGGGAATAAAACAAAATTATTTGCTGGATCAAACTCTTCGGCGAGACCTAAAAAAAATAAATTTTGGTTTTTACCTACGCGTTACTGTAATAAATCATTATTTGCTGGTGATTAAATAGTATATATTTATGAATTTTTGAAAACTATCCCTTTTTGTTATAAGAACATCTTACAAGACAAATAATGTTTGCATACACAAATGATCATCGTCATCCTCATCTAAATTCTCTTCGTCCATTTCTTCAATCCTTTGTCGCCATGTCCTTGTCGAATGACGGCGTTCGCGAAGAGTGGTATTGGACAATGTTGAAGGTGAACTTTGTTCTGGATTATTCACATTCCGTGCGAGATCTCTCGTTTGATTTACGATTGAAGCACGACTTGGTGATAGAATGGAATTAGTGTGCGATGATGGACGAGGAACAAAATCTTCATCTGCAAGAATTGGCAAATCGTTTGGAAAATCTTTCAGTGATAATACCACTATTTTACTCTGTCCTATTTCGGTCTCCAAGTCAGATCCATTGTCAAAACTGATGCGAATAATTTTTTTTATTTTGTTGCATTTTTGCTATCACAATTCCGCACATTCGCAACATATGCTGAATGTGCGGATGAAAAAGGATAATTATGCTCGTCTTGATTTCCTCGCAAGAACTGTCTCTTTGTATCTCGAGTACTGTATTCGCTTCACCTAGATATAACAAGTTTTTAGAATCATGACACAACGCATTCTTTACAATAGTATATGTTTATTGTTTCTTCAAACGAAACAATAAACATTTTACCATAAATACCTAGTCCTCTTTGCTTTAAAAATTTTAGTTCCGGCTTTGATGGGTGAACGGGGATAGTTTCGCCCCGGAGGCAAGATTTGCGATACTCAAAAGACCAGAGGGGGGTTGTCGCTTTCCCCTCACGACTATCAAATGTTTA
>NW_020228244.1:0-3030 GCF_003070985.1 Temnothorax curvispinosus
TACATTTTTATATGTTCTATATTTTATTATTTATTTAACGAAGAGTTGATTTCTTAAATTTAAACATTTATAACTGTTATAGAAATATATTAAATAAAATAATTCAAGTTTATAAATAATTAAAAAATATTATAAAATAATCTTTAGTTTTTCCATACAATTGTTTATCAAACTAAATTTTAAAAAAAAAATATACAAGATAAAATTGCAAAGAGAGACATTTTATAACTGACATATGTTCATCATAGAAAACCTCATTTCCAAAAAAATTAATTTTGAAAATCGAAAAAAAAAAATATATATTATTTTAAAAAGTAGTGATATTATTTTAATAACATATCACTACTTTTTAAAAAAATATATACAAAATATCTCTAAAATAATGGAAGAGTTTATTTGAAGAAGGTTTATTTAAAGAGAAGAAAGTTTATTTGAAGAAGGGATTTTCAGATCGCGAGGATGGCTCCGTTTAGAACAAAATTATCTTAAAATGTCTTCCTTTGTTCTCTTCTATAATTTTATGTTACATTTTTTTTTTTAAAGACCTGGATTAGCAGGCAATTGCATGGAAAAACTAAAATAAGACTGGTAATAACAATTATTAAAATAAGATTATGTTTAGTTGCGTATATAAACGATCATTGAATAAAGCACTAATTTCATTTGTATAAGCGCAAGAACAAACAGATAGAAAAAAAATTAATTGAGCGTCGAGCTAATGTTAAATGAAAAACTACTAATAATTATAACTGAATAATCCTTTGTCGGTCTTATAAACGTATACGTCATCATTTAATTGTAAATGTCCATTAATGAACGAGGCGCAATAAACTCCTAAATGTGCTGTTTCTTCTTCTCTGTCTCTTGTGTACAACTCGTGGGCAAAGACGGTCAAAAAACGTAGAGCAAAAGGTTTTATTAAATACCTGAAATTAAAGAAATAAAAACTACATATTTAAAAAATTGTTTTAATTGAGCATAGAGTAGCAGCAGTACTAATGCAAATAAACTAATATTATATAAATTTATTAATTTATATCTAAAAATATATTTTAATATGATCAGAAGATTTTTAGATCAATGGAATTGTTATGGTCGATCAGATTTATAACCGTACAATCCAAAACTTAGTAAAATTATTTTAGATCTGTAAGAGATTTGATTATAAAAAGAAATTAGGAATATAATTAATATATATATGGGTGTAATTATTACCTCGGGACCGGTTTTATTACCCTGATGATTATATTTTTTATCTTGATCCATTCCCAGTCTTCCTCGCTATAAGGGATTGAAGATCCCGAAACAACAATATTTGGACGAATCAAATGATGTTCATCACCATGTATTATTTCCTTTTGTAGTTTATCTAACGTAGATGTTGTCATGAGTACGCAACGCGTTACATTCGCGAACGCTTCCTATAATGAGGAAAAATTACTTGGTTAAAATTTTTTATATTTATATGGCATTATTTTGAATAACAAATCTAATTAACATTTTTAGTACATATATAGTACTAAACTATATAAAAAACATTTTATTAATGGTGATTATTTATATTACTATTTATATCACTAATTTATTTTTGTAAGTTATATGTATTTGTATTTTGTTTGATTATCATAATTGCAGATATGCATACTATCTATTGCTTGATACGATTAAATATGATTCAAATAAATTGCTAAGAACAAAAATTTGATGAATAACGTTTTTAATATATTTTTATAAGTTCGACTTTTTAATTGCAAATTAGTTAATTAGTTTATTTTCGAAAAATGCCCGTTTTTCTAGAAGATGTTTACTTTTTGGTAGTAGTGTCTCATATGGCAATCTTATGTCGGACTTGGAAGTTATAAAATTAAAATAGTAAAATCCTAATTAATAAATAATATTTGTTATAATAAAATAAACATAATTAGAAACATATATTAATTACTGTCTTTTCTTCCGCCTTAGTTGAATATATCATGTTGTATTCCATCCAATTTTCTTTTATAAAATTTGGTTCTTCAAGTAAAGGATTACAGTCTCTTTGAACTAAACGTAGATCAGAGGTTTCTAAATACCTAACATACATTAATTTGTTGATATTTAATGTTCTTTACGGATAATATAAATGTTGAGCATTAAAATATATTAAAAATTGTTACATACTCGTTTATCCACTTAGCAGCTTTAGGGCCGCAATCTCTAAGTTTTATTGGTTTGCCGCCATACCATGATGAATAATAGAAGACTTTGAAAGAAATTCTGGCCAGTTTATTTATATCGATAATTAAACTTTGTATTCCTATACCGTTGAATTGCATCAACGTTTCGCTCATATTTATGTTTATCAAAAGCAATTTCCAATAATTCGCGAAGTTCGCAATTGTTTTAGTCTTCTGATTGTATACTAGGAACATCCTAACAATGCATAATGAAAGTTTGATGTTACTTTTACTTTTATAAATTGTGTAATATAAACTCTTTTTATTACACTTTATAAAAGCACTTGCGTCCGCTATTGTGAATAAATATTGTATTAACATTTTAAATTACAATATTTTTTCTTTTTCTTACAAATTGTCATACACGAAGTATCTGTTATCACTTTCAAGTATTGTACAAAAGCTACCGATGTTTGTTAACAAATACAATTATTAGTCTATTTCAGTCAGTTTTTATAAGAAAAACAAATGTCTTCCTTGGATTTAACAATGAGTCAGTAAAGCGTCAAAGTCTTTCAAAAATTAAATTAGACTTTAATTATATTTACAAAAACATAACATTGAAATAACATATAACATTGAATTTTAATAATGAATAATACTTCGAATCAATTATCAAATATATAAATATTATATTGAGTAATGTATTATACATCTTGAACAATATCCTCGTTATTTTACACTAACCCGTCCCAAATTTGTAGATCCGGCATTCGTTGATTCCAGTTGACCATTCCATATTGATTACATCTGGTAGATGATATGGATACTTTTCCCCCCGATTTTAATGGATACATATACAACTGTGTAACAT
>NW_020228245.1:0-7164 GCF_003070985.1 Temnothorax curvispinosus
AAAACGGGCGAAGGAGACTGCTTCTATTAATTACGGATGTATATGTGGCAGTTAGATTAGGGTGATCCACCGACTATATAGAATATTTACCGATTATGTTTGCGTTTATGTGGGTGTCCCGGGAAAATAACGGCTAGACTGAAATAATTCAGTGATTGTGTTTAAGCTTGAACGGAGATAATCGACGGCATTTCTTTCGCCCGGGACGGTTTCCGATATTTGCGCGACGAGCTTGCGATTTCGTTCTGCGTTATCAGTTGCCGGTTCCCTCACGATTAGCTGGGGAATAAGCGACAAGTAAGATATATATTTCCGCGCGGGCCTTTGCGGAGACACGGTCGGGGGTCGCAAGAGAATGCGAAGGGACAGTCCGACTTATATGTGGATCGCGGAGCTGAATTTGGAAGAGGCCCGCCAGCACTTGGCCGATAGAAATCTCGACACCCGCGGCATACTCCACGTTTTGCGCACGCGACTGTTAAAGTACGAGCTGGCGCAACTATCGAACATGAATCCGCCGATCCCGGGCGATCTCGAGGAGAGGGCGGCCGACATCGCGAAAATCGGAGGGGTACCGTCAGAACGGGAGGAGGAACTCGCGGGGGCGGTAAAGCTGCTCGCCAGTTTGGAGTTGACGCGGCCGCCACCCCGTCCGAGCTTTAACTCCCGGGAGACGGAGACCCTCGCGAGTACGGGGGCGCGAAAGAAGTCGTTCCACTCAACGTTTGAGCTCCCTCGCGCGACTTTCGAGCCGACGGGGTTGGCATCGGACTATGCACCGGCGCGGGTGGGCGCGAGGGAACCGAGTTACCCCTTCCCGTCGCTGCGGGCTGAGCCAAGACCGCTCGCACGAGGGTCCGCATCCGAGGCGTATAACCTCATGCGAAAGTGGGACCTCCACTTTTCGGGAAAACGGGGCAGCGACGCGAAGGCGTTCTTCGCGCGGATAAAGGAGGTTCGCGCCATTATTCCGATCAACGACGCGGACTTGTTTAAATGCCTGCCACTCTTTTTGTCGGACGTAGCGTTGTATTGGGTGCGACTCGAGGCACAGAACTGGCGAAATTAAGACGATTTTGAGAGGGCGTGAAGGGCGCGATTCGCGGACCCGGACTACCAATACATGCTCCGGGAGGAGATCCTACGGAGGACCCAGGGAGAATACGAAGCCGCCACGGACTATTTGACCCGTTTGCGGGCCCTGTTCGGTCGGATGGACCCCCCGTGGAATTTATCGGAGCAATTGACCTTTGCGCACCGAGGTTTATTGCCGCGTTTACAGATCGCGATACGTCGGCAGGAATTCCGTGATTTCCTCACGTTGGAGGACCTCGCCGCGCGGGTGGAACGCGCTTTACTCGCTGATAGGTATTACCGACCCCCGCTACCGCCGGAACAATCCATCTTTCCCGATCTGGCGTACCACGCGCCGAAGGGGAAGCCGAAAAGCCCGAGCACGGTTGCCGCCGGGGAGGCTATGAACCAGAGGGCCGGATATAGAGCGAACGCCGAGGGCTCCACCGCGGACGCGACGGCGATTGTCACCCCCGGGAACCTGGCGGTTAGAGGTACCGCGGCGGGAACCCGCGTTAGGGACGCGGGCATGCAATGTTGAAATTGCGAGGGTATGGGGCACCGCTCACGGGATTGTAGCGAGGCGCCACAAACCCATTGTTACCGATGCGGCAAACGAGGGGTCACCGCGAGGCGTCACTTGCCCGGCGTGTCAGGGAAACGCGGAGGGGAGGTCATAGGACGGGCCCCTGTGACCCCAAATTCCGAGACCGGGGCCCGGCTTGGGGATACCGATGCGGGAGTGTCGTTCGTCACCCTTGATGAAACACCGCCCCTTAGATATTTCAGGCTTAGCATAGGCGGGCAGTCGCTGATGGCCCTCGTCGACTCGGGGTCGAATCGCACCCTCGTCGGTCGCGAGGGGATGCGGATCGCGGAGAGCCTGGGCGTGCCCGTTACGCGCGACGACGGAGCGCGCATCCGGATGGCGAACGGGAAAACGACCGCGATACGGGGCGACATCGCCATATCGGTGAGATTGAAGGACCAGGTTTGCGACGTGACCGCTGGGGTATTGCCGGACCTGGCGGTACCGTGTATCGTGGGGACGGACTTTTTGACCAAATTCGGTATCGTTTTGGATTTCGCCGAGGCCAAGTGGCATTTTGCGGACGACCCGAGTAATCGCTACCGTTTCTATCGGAAAAAGGCTCCTAAGGCTCCTCCGGTTTGCGGGTTGGCACAGTTGACGGCGGATCAACGGAGTAAATTAAATTCCTTCCTGCGAACGATACCGACTCCCTCAGAAGATCCGGGTATCACAAACTTAACCGAACATAAAATCGACGTGGAGGGGCACGCGCCCATTAAACAGCGATGTTACCTGGTATCGCCGAAAGTCCAAGAGGCCATTCGCGCGGAGGTCGTCAAAATGTTAAAAGCCGGTATCATAGAACCGTCGTCAAGCCAATGGTTGAACCCCATAGTCATGGTTACAAAGCCGAACGGAAAATACCGGTTCTGCATAGATTTTTGCGGGGTAAATAACATCTCCAAAAAGGATGCATACCCGATACCGAACATGGAGGGTATCACAAATAAGCTGCAAAAGGCAAAGTACATATCGACCATTGACTTGAGTCAGGCGTATTTTCAGGTACCATTGGCAGAAGATAGCCGCGAGATTACCGCCTTTAGCGTCCCCGGGATGGGACTTTTCCATTTTTGCCAAATGCCGTATGGACTGCACAACGCCCCGGCTACCTTTCAGAGACTACTTGACTCGTTAATAGGCCCGGAGATGGAGCCGTTCGCGTTTAACTATTTGGATGACATCATTATCGCGACTGTTGTTCGAGGAGCACATGAAGTGGCTCAAGCGCGTGTTAGGTAAGATAGCGGCGGCGGGCTTAACGATAAACCTCAAAAAATGCGAATTCTGCATACCGCAGGTTCGGTACCTGGGTTTCATCGTTGGGGAAAGGGGCTTGGCGACCGACCCAGATAAAGTACAACCGATTCTAAAATACCAGGCTCCGAGTAATTTGAGGCAGTTACGTCGTTTTCTCGGAATGTCCTCGTGGTACCGAAAATTCATACCGCAATTTGCCACGCTCAGTGAACCCCTGACCCGCCTGTTAAAGAAGAATAGGCGCTGGGAGTGGGGGGATCGCCTTCGACTGCATTCGCGAACGCCTGATGTCCGCGCCTATTCTTGCGTGCCCTAACTTTAAGGAGCCCTTTATATTGCAGACCGACGCGAGTTCGGTGGGGCTCAGGGCCGTTCTAACCCAAAAGCTGGGGGGCGAGGAACGGGTGATAGCGTACGCGAGCCGCGTGTTGACTGATCCCGAAAAGAAATATTCGGTTACCGAGCAGGAGTGTCTGGCCGTGGTGTGGGCTATCCAGAAATTCAGGCCTTATCTGGAAGGGTATAAATTTACGGTGGTAACTGACCACAGCAGTTCGCGATGGTTACACAACCTGAAGAATCCGACAGGTCGGTTGGCCCGGTGGGCCCTCGAGCTGTTGGAATACGACTATACCGTGGAATATCGTAAAGAAGCTCTACACCACGTGCCGGACGCGCTGTCTCGTATGTATGAGGGAGAGGGAGGAGATGCCGGTAGCGTGAACGTCGCGGTGGAAATCCCGGAATGTAAAGATACATCGGATATCTGGTACCGAGAGCGATTCACGGAAGTGGCTACCGATCCCCGAAGGTTCGCGCACTGGAGAATCGTGGAGGGGCGATTGTATTTTTTGCGGCCGAGATTAGTTGTTTCGGATATCGTGGAGGATCTCGATCGTTGGAAACTGGTGTTGCCGCGGGAGTTTCGCGCGGAGGCCCTTCGCGAGTCGCACGACGCCCCCCACGCGGGTCATCTAGGCGTTGAGAAAACATACCGCTGGGTAGCCGTTTCGTATTATTGGCCGAACCTATTCAGGGACGTGGCGAAACATGTGAGAACGTGTGCCAACAAACGAAGGTTGAGCAGTCGGGTCCCGCGGGGTGGATGGGCCGCCGCGCGGTGGAGGGGCTGTGGACCGCCGTCGCCGCGGACATTATGGGGCCGTTGCCCCGTAGCAAGGCGGGATACCAATACCTGCTAGTAGTGCAAGATCGTTTTACTAAGTGGATAGAAATCCGGGCGTTGCGGGCGACCACGGGGCCAAAGATAAAGGAGGCGCTCGAAGACTTGATCGTGACGCGATGGGGCACCCCGAGGACTCTTTTAACGGACAACGGGACGGAGTTTATAAATAAGGTCATGAAGGGCTTCGCGGACGAGAACGGGGTAACACACGTTACGGTACCTCCCTACCACCTTCAGGCGAACCCCGTGGAGAGGGTGAATAGGGTGTTGAAGACAATGATCGTCGCCTTTATCGAAAAAGATCACCGAGAATGGGACAAGCATTTGTTGTGACTACGGTTTGCGCATAATACGGCGAGTCATTCCTCCCTGGGTACCTCCCCAGCATTTTTAAACTTTGGACGGGAGCTGTTACCGCCCGATGCGTTGCGCGACCGTCGCGAGAATGTTACCGAGGCGGGGGAGGGAGATCCCGCGGAATGGTCACGACGGATGGCGGAGATGAGCGCGGTCAGGGAGTGGGTGATGGAAAAATTAGAGCAGGCGAACCAACAGCAGGTCGCGAGGTATAACCTACGTAGGCGACCGCGTCGGTTTCGCGTCGGCGATTCGGTATTACGACGACAGCACGTACTGTCGTCGGCGGCCCAAAATGTTGCGGGGAAGTTGGCACCGAAGTTCCAGGGACCACTTCGGGTTAAGCGTGTGATTTCTCCGGTCATCTACGAGTTAGAGCGGCCGGACGGATCACTTATAGGAAAAGTACATGTTCAGGACCTAAAGCCTTACCACCTTCCTGCCCCTAATGATTAGGGTTCGAGTTACCGAAGAGGTACCGAGAGCGCCGAGGCGATGGCCGGCCTCCAGGCCTGTCTTATATGGTTAGAGTTTTATGACGAACACCCTTGGGTGTGGTGGTTCGTCGACCAGGTCGACCCGTACTTCTGGACGGACCTGGCTGAGACGGTGGCGGAAGTGCGCGAGGCCCGGCAGCGGAACGCGGAGACCCAGACCCAGGACCGGGGCGCGGAGGGGAGAAGCGCCGAAGCGCAGACTGAGGGGACGTGGAAGCCCGAGCGGCTAGACCAGTTAATGGCGGATCAGGCCCGGCTTGAGACCACCATCAGGGGGACGGGGGCGGAGATGGAGCGCCTGGAGAACTACCTTCGGACGGTCCGAGCAGAGGTGGAGGCCGCCCGAGAAAGCGAACGCCGCGCATGGGGCCAGGTGAACGAGGCCCACCGCCTCCTGGAGAATGCCCGAAGAGAGCTGGCGGAGCGAGCTGGGACACCGCGGCAGAGGGAGGTCGCGGTCCAGGCGGGCGGCCAGGTAGACGAGGCCATGGCCCTACGTGGGAGGCGCCCTCCGGCTGTTGGAACTGTGGCTCCGGGGGGCATTCATACGCGAACTGCCCCCTGCCCCGGGAACACGACTTTTGCTTTGGCTGCGGGGAACAGGACGTCACCCTCCGGAGATGCCCGCACTGTGCTCCTGCCTACCTACGGGCCCAGCCCTACACCGGCCCGCGAGGACCCAGGGACCGCCAGCGGAGCCTCAGCCGCGGCCGACCGTCCAGAGAGTAGCGGTCATGGGGCCGCAAAGGACCCTCCCCCAGTTTTTTTTTTGTTTTGTTTGCTTTTGTTGTTTTTGCCCGCTTCTACCTTTGGGTTCCTTTTCTTTTTTTTTGTGTTTCGTGGAGGAACAGTGGCCGACGAAGCCCCGGCGGGGTCGCGGATGTCGACAGTTTCCGTTTGGTTTTTTTTTGTTCAGCCATAAGAGCACCCGCTAGCGAGAACCCTGCTGTACGGCCAGTGGCCGATTTTCCTTTGTGCGTATGTGCCATCCCGTTATGTTTTGCTTCCCCACGGTACCGGCGAGCTGCCGGTGCGGATGTAATCCCCCAAAGTAATGACATTAAAGGGTAAAACAAGGAACGGTTCTTCTTATGTTGTGTATGTCCTACCTACCAGGGAGAGTTTGTTTATATCCATGCAGAGTAATGCGCCTGCCCGGCGCCAACAAGTCTACCGCTAGAGAATAACGCTCTGCAATAGCCACATGATGCACTACTCCATTATATTTACTTTTATTTATACGTATCGCAACCTGGACATTAATAATTATGACATTTAAGGGTCGACAGGAGTCACGGCCGAACTCCGAATTGATATTGGAGACCTCGCGCGGTGACAATACGAAACTTCGTTTCAGTGTCGCCAACGTCGAGAAACTAACTTCTAGGTTTTATGTGTGAATACGCACACACACCATTGAACTGCTCACGCGGATGCACGGTAGAGAGATATATGCTAAGACTGCGGCGTTGCCGCGTCTGTGCGGCGTTGCCGCGTCTGTGCGGCGTTGCCGCGTGCTCCCCGCTTTAGTAATACGGCCTGAAAAATGCTTTCTGGCCGTCCGTAGCAGAAGGCAGTAACGTACCAAGGCTAACAAGCACCCCCTTTAGATAAATTTTGTGTTTTGCTGATGTATTTAGAAAATTTACAATAAACTAAAATAATTTATCAAAATGATTTTATATCAGCGGTGCACACGTACTATTGTTGTTAAAATTTTGCACCAAATATTAAGATTCTGATGTATTAAAAAATTAGATGGATAATAATGTTGATAAACACTCCGTTTTTTGTTCTTTTTTTAATGTTATAAAACTTTATTTTAACATTATACGAAATTATTTCACAATAAGTTTTATTTCTGTAATATTATATGTAAGTTAATATCACATATGTCATAATTATATATATATATATATATATATATATATATATATATATGTGTGGGGTAGTTGGTTAAGATTAGGTTAAGGTGCGTCGGTTCCCACAATAACCAGTCATTCAATTAGGTAGAATCTCGCTAGGTTTATTCATGCTCTATGTACAGGTAAATTATTTCTTGGAAGTGTACGAATAGGTGGACGTGTGTGATTTGTGTAGAACGCGGTGTGTTGCGTATTATCCGTCCCGAATAGTTAGAATCGCTGAGGCCGAGCTTGGAGAGGAGTCTTGACGTTCTCGAAGACGAGGCCAGTGAG
>NW_020228246.1:0-2127 GCF_003070985.1 Temnothorax curvispinosus
GAACAATTATATGTAAATAAAATTTGTAGATTTTTAAGAAAAGCAAAAAATGTGATATTTTTATCTTTTTTTATCTTGAGAAATCCAAAAAAATTCCCAAACATGTTTTGCAACTAGGAAATATATTCGTACGCTATAAATATGTATCACTTTACCGACCACTTCACGGTTTATCATGCTCCATTAAGCTAAACTCATACATCGAACACATCCGCGATAATTTTGCCCATACAGGCGTCCGCTAAACTAAATGTATGAGCTAGAAGTCGGGTACGCCATCGTTCTCGGATTTGCGCGTGCACGATCACGCATGAAACGTGAACACGGGCCTCCACGGCTTAGCGCGGATACCGCAGCGGTTCCACTCGAGTGTATACTTATGTTATACGCTATACCGTACTCTCTCGTATGCACGTAGGCAGAAGCTTCGATGTGCGAGAGAGCCGACCGCGACTACCAAAGGTATGGGCCACTCCACCAGGTGTGGAGAATGGCGCGCCCGATGGCAATTACATCGGCAAATAAACCACGAGGTGAACACACTGTTAAAGCTAGCCACGGCTGGCGCGGCTAGAGATGGCTGTTCACGAATGATTCTCGTCGCCGGGCGAGGCTCGAGCCAACAATAACGCGCGACATGACAAAGGGCTGTGAATTACTAGCAGACGTTTCCTGTATCAACCGTTGCGCAAATGTCGAAGGAGAGGGATTTTCAACGAACGTCATACGACAATCTTGTCCCGCTGGATTAATTATCGGAAATTAATTTCGAAATATATTTTTGCCACAATACACACATTATTTTCGCGAATATTTCAAGATTATCCCGAGAAAATTCTATCGAAGCACGTATAATAGTTAGTTTATTTGTACATATTTTTCACTTTTAATTTAATGTAACAATTTCAGTATAAAATGAAAATTACGATATAAATCTCTTTTTATTAGAAATTAAGTAAAAGAGTTTGCTTTTATTTAAATATAACGAAACTAAAAGATATTTATATAAATTTACATAGACATAGAACAATGGGTATTTATTGTGAAGAGGTTGACTAAAAAATGGATATATATTATTTCTTTATATTGTTCGAATTCCTAACAATAACAAGATAGAAACGAGAATTGAAGAAAGAGGTAGTGCATATTGTGCTCGTCTGCATTTTCTCTTGATGGGCCACTGCGGCACTATTAACAGAAGTGGATTCGTGTAGAACGGTCCGTCTGGTAAGTGGTCTGGCTCCCTGGCTCCCTGGCTTCCACATCGACTTCCTCGATAAAGCGTAAACACTGGCCCGAACGAGGAGCTCGGTACTCACTCTACCGTCTTCCCACGGCTGTTGACATGTTTTGTGTTCATTAGTCGACTCTCGAGAGTCCAGTACCTGTAGCCGTTGCATAGTTCCGTACCAGAGACGCGCACGCGGTCGCGGACACACACGTATATACACACATTCATAAATATATATATACATATATACGCGCGTTGTTCCACAACCTTTTGCCACAGCGTGAGAATACTCGGGAGTTATACCACGGTTGGTTGTAGATTTTATCCCGCAAAATGTATTCCCGCTTCCCGCGTTCTCAAAATTTCACTATTTGTACAACGATTATTATCTTAATTATATAAATAATCACTCATTATATTATATTATATTATAATTGAATTAATTCTTAACATCCGCTCGATACAGATTGTTGCATTACACGATATTTTAAACCAGGAAAAATTCGTGAAGATATCGGGCGATAAGCGAATAAATGACGTGTCAAATCTATATTTATCACAGAAACGCTCACTTCCGGCACCGGCACCTGTCAAGATTAATCAGCTTTCGATTAATATACACAGATGCGAAGCTTTGCAATGCGCGATGGCTACGATAACTTATAAAATAAGAAAGAAAGACTGATCAATATCTTAAGAAAACTATGACATATGACATAGCTTTTCGAATTTGTTTACATAGCTTTTCTCGAATTAACTAAAATTATATAGTTAAGTTAATAAACCTGTGCAATGTATACTGAAACAAACATAAATTTTTAAGAGAAAACTTAATATTTTTATCGAAAGCTATACTTATTGAAATGTATTATTTTATTGGATTATCATAGATATTG
>NW_020228246.1:2137-7618 GCF_003070985.1 Temnothorax curvispinosus
ATTCACGCTGTCACGTGAAAATAAATTCTGCAAAAATAGAACGTCGTGATCGTCGCATTTCACTATTTCTAAATCCGTATTCGTTGCCCTGTCGGGGGATATAATGAAAACATCGAACCTAAGAACCATGACTGCAACCATTAATTCTTGCATCTTCCATCACGATCTTCACAACAATCATTAATTCTTGCACCTTCCATCTTGTTCGTTTAGAAACACGATCATCCTAGTTGCTCCGGTGATGGTATGTAAGACCTTTTAATGGAATGGTTAATGCACTTCATCTTGAGTGCTAGAAATGTCGTATTTAGCAAAAACGCCTCCACTAATCTGGCTTACGTACAAACAGGATATATTATTTGCTCATCAGCCTCGTTTTCCTACTACTTACAATATTTTTTATATTACCAGAGTGCACGCAACAAATACTTATATTTCTGTTGAACATTACGCTACATATAAATGGACATTTCGATTTCGAAATGCGAGTCGAAATGTGTACATAGGTGACGATGCGATTAGTTCTCAGGCGAACAAAAGCACACTTCCGTTCCGGATTTGATCATAACGCATTGTACTGCACGCATACTTACGGCCACGCTGATCACCAACAAATCTACCCGCGGGTATCACAGTCATGTCATTAATATTGTAGGTATCGGATCTCGCCGGAGAGTGACTAAAAAATGCATACACAGTTAGCTCGGACGCGAGTCTAGCAAGTGTGCGGAAGTGCATGGAAAGCGCATCTTCCCGCTTAATGTCGTGATTGCATTTGTATGGATCTGATCGACCGGCTGCGTTGAGAGCAAGAAGTTAAAAGGACGCCCGAGGATCATGACGTTGAGATCATCGCGATGTAGCCTTCGCAAACGTCTTTTTTACATATCCGAGAAGCTAAGATGAGTACCGGAGATCCTCCCGCCAGAAGTCATTACACGCGTGTTTATTTATTTGATTACAACGTTCCAGATACTTGAGCTATCTGCCGTAATGTGCAGTTTGCAGTTTGCTTAATGTACACACAATGTTCTAAAATCGCTAATGTGCAGTTTAATAGCATATCGAAGAATTGAGTAAGGGGGATTTTACTTTCAATAATAATATTAAAAGCTTTTTAATTATAGGCAATGGAAGAAAGAACAGTTTTCTAAAAGATTAATCGAATATAATTAGTAATTTATATTTTATACTACAAATATATAAACAAATTATAACTTTTCTGTATCAGATTAAAAGCTTTTTTAACAGTGAATTTGAAGGAACATATAAAAAGCCATCACTCTCTTAATTTCTGTGCATTTATAAAAGTTCTCATATTTGATTAATCCCTTAACAAAAGTTCTTTCTAATTTTTGCATGTTATTTATTGCACTGATTTTTTTCTTAATTGATATCACAATGTGTTTAATATACAGTCTTCTCACGTCACTCTTTTCACGTCATCTTTTAATTTTGCTTACGTGGAAGATGGTTAAATCATTCTGCAAGAATTTCCGTGAGTGGAAGGTAACTTGCATCGTCGACAACCGCAACGTTTCCTTCCTCTCAGAGTATTCATGTTCTCTCGAACGTATTACAGTGTATTAACGTGAAACGATTATATTAACTCATTCATTTCTTGGTTTTCTTCATGACTTATGCAAGCCGCATGAAACGTGCGTAATCATAGGAATCGACTCCTGATAATATTTTATTTGACCGGTACATATTATGTAACTGTGGCGCAGATAACGAATCACGAGTTTGCAACCAGCTATTACTCTTGACGTTATCTGCATTTGAGTTTCACCTCCAGACGGAGTAGAGACTTCGATATATTATTTATGTAATGTAGCATCTATTTGATTAATCTCCCTGGCCATTTCTTCTTCAACGCGAATTAAAAGTCATCCGTTGAATTGTTTATCAGCGACATATCTCAACGAAAGGAAAGTTTCCTCCGGTAAACAGGTTTTGCAAATACTTGTGCGAGAGATCTCACGACGCGGGATGCGCTACTACTACTATTATTATTATTAACGGCTATTTGTTGAGCGTAAGCAAGTGCATCGTGCATAGTTAATAACGGTTATTATTCATTGGTAATGGGTAAATTAATCTTTTGGTACGAGATCACTCGATAGACTTTCGATCTAAATGCCGTGGCGCACAGCACGAGACGAGACGCGGCAAATCCGTGGCGTCTTTTATGACGCAATAACATTGTGGAAATTATTCGCGGCGCAATATTCTAGGTATAAATAACCGTAAACTGCTGATAGAATGGAACGCGCAAATTTCTACAAGACATCATGGAATGATACGATTTACTTCTTATATACCGTGTATTTGTTATTAAGTTATTACTTTTGCAAAAATAATATGTGTGCTTTACAGATATGTAACTTAATTGCACTGAAATAATAATGTAAAACTTTGATATTTTGTGCATGATATGCATTATGTATTCTGTAATTAATCATCATTATAGTTTTACCGAGCTGTGAAATGACTAATATTTAACAATAGTAGGAAAGATTGATCATAACGTTGCTCGTACGATTTTTTAAATGTACGTTAGAAAGCTTCATTGTAGCTATATATACCTACTTAGTTTCAACATTAACTCAATAAGAATACATATCTTTTTTAGTAAAGTCCACGAATCTTATTCCTAAGAAAAAATTAATTGTTGTTGTTATATAAATATAGTTAAATATAAATGATGTTTCAAATTACAATTATATAATTATATAATTATATAATTATTCTCAAGTAATATCTCTATACTTCAAAAATTTATTATAAATTATTAAAGCTAATATACGTCACATATATTATTAAAAAATTGATAAATTATAGTATTGTAATATTGATTTTTAATGTAAAATCTAAAATTTATAATTTTTTATGTTGTAGAAAGCAATTTCCATTAATTATATATATGCCACATGTATTACAATAACGTACAAAATATTACAGAAGGCATAAAGAATATAAAAGCGTACGTTGTTAGTTGGTTGCGTGCTTGGTTTGCTGCATCTATTCAAGAATTGTCCTATTGTCGGAAATAATAACTCCCGGAAGCATGAAGACCTCAAGAACTTCGTGCAACTAAGATATCTAATCTAACCTACGGGCTGAAAATAAGCAAATTTCACAATTTAAAGTAGTGCCTGTTTAACTAAGAGTTCACGTATTATATTGCAAAATAGGAGTAAATGTTTCATCAAGATAATAAGGTATATTAATAACGGAATAAATTAACAGAAAGTGGAACGTATTAAGAATATACTGTAAGTATATTGTGTAATTTTTGCATTTTATAGATATACTATGTACATTATGTTTCATAATCATATAAGATCTATATTAGCAAATGCAGTGAAACAATAATGAACAATTATTGTTTTTCCTCACATATTCAATTTTTTCGATTGTTAAACCGAGCAAACCTGCGCGTGAACAAAAAACCCCGCATAACACATGAGTGCACTGCAAGATTAATTTTCTTTGAAACTAACGTATCTTTATACATACTTCTTGTAGTGAAGGAGTTAAACAGGATAACTCACCGGCATGGAAAAATGCCGGTGATTCATTGGCCACGTGCGTCTCAACTACCCATCTGGGAACTAATGGAGAATGTGCGTGATTGAAGTTTTACATCTTGTTTTTTCTCACACCTGGCAGTTTATATCGGATTAATGACCGCGTCCTTGACTTCAGTAACACATAAACTTCATCGCGAGATTTCAAGGCGAAGGCTGCAGTTAACGTGTTAACTAGAATCTGGAATCGTTATCGTATATCTCCGAATGTCAACTGATGTGAAATAAATTATTGCGTACTTGTTGCGTAAAAATAAATAAACAGCTGGTAACTAACGTATATAATATCGAAAGTGATCGGACGTTTTTTTTAAATAATTATATGGCATATCACAAATCATTTGGCTTTTATCGGCGTGATAAATGGTTTTCCTTTAATTAATTCTCGTTGCATATAATATGATGCAGATATTAAAATGTCACAATATTCTAAAGCGAGAGAGTAATTGCAAGATGAATTATATTAATTTTACATGATACTACGTGAGAGAGAAGATATGGCCTAAAACCGGCTGTACAGCGGTAAAAGGCCGCGTAGAAGTTGTGTCAATTTGACGCGCGTGTAAGCAGTACCCTGATGATAATGAAGCAATGTACATATATGTATATGCGCGGTGACTTGACGCGGCGTCATCGTACGTTCGTGTGCATTGCCTCATTATTATTTAGATACTGTTTAAACACGCGGCAAATTTACACAGAGTCTACAGTGTCTTTTTGCTACTCGTGTCCATCAGCCGAGCGAAATCGCGAATTTTTACCGAATTGTTATTTAGAATCGCACGTGTAGAACGTAACAGAATTTTTTATACTGAGTTATATAAGACATTTTATACACTGTTTTAAGTAACAGAATTCGTCATGTACAAACTTATAGATCAACTTATAGGTCACACAGCTTATAGACTTTATACCCTTAATACTCATGTTATTCTTATATGTTGTAAGAAATGTTTCCTTTTAGTAGATATGAAGTTATGTAAAATAAATCTTTTTTTAAATATTTATTTCTTATACAGCTCGATTCAGTGTCTTATTATTCTAAATATGTTTGACGATTTTATTTTTTTAATGTTGATTGTTGGTCGATAGCATGAACTAGCGGTATGTAGAAAATGTATTATAATCTATGTACCTTGTACGCATTGAGTGTACATGAGAAATCTGTCAGAAGATGATGAGAACATGCGTAGTCTCTTCCTATATACTTCATTTTTTTAAGTAGCTGCTTAGCATTAGACTAATATACGCTCCTTCAACTTCAGCCGTATGTTTATACTTGACCACATATGTGGCTTTAACGATGTTACAAGGTGCAGCACAGTTTCTTTCTTTACAATTCAAGGTTTGTCGGAAGATAGAACGAATAAACAATTTATGCAAAATAAGTCGCTGACATTATATTTTTGTTTACTGAAATACAAATTCAAATTACGAAAGAGAAATTACAATTTATTATTGCACAATTAGGTATAAATTCATATCAATATGGTATATACGAAAATGGCTATGAAGTTATTATAAAACTTTGACAATTTCAATCATTGCAACTTGTGCGTTTCGTTAAAAACTATGCGCGTGATCGTGAAATATAATGCGTTTTAAACGAGGAAAGACGACGTCGCTGTCGTAATTTGAGACTTGATAAGGACGTAATTGTTTGCGCCTCAGCTTCTACTACCTACGAAGAAGTGAGACACGCGTAAACATATCAGCTATCATAACTCATTTCTCGATAACAACAACATTTCGGTATTCGTCGACAAATTTGAATCGAATAGTTCATCGTTTTTCCGCCCTGTTCCGTCGTGGACTCGGCGAGGTAATTCGACGAGTTTGAAAAAATGTCCCGATGATTCATACGTTGCGCGCGTGCATGGGTATACGT
>NW_020228247.1:0-17982 GCF_003070985.1 Temnothorax curvispinosus
CGCGAACGTTACACAGCGCGCCGCAAAACCGATTTCGATAACGGCGCGATCGAGTAATACCCCCGAAATTGTCGAACGGGGTCGGCAAACCCGGGCCAAGGATCCTCGCCAACCGCACATGCGATCCCCGTCCTGCACGAGGAAGGCAGGTGCACAGGAAGGTAAAAAAGAGAGGCTGGCATATATATCGCGGCGGAAATCTCGGCTGGGATCCGCCTCGCGCGAGTTACGAGCGTATTCCAGGCACGCCATACGGTTTTCAACCTTGTTATAGTTATGTAACACATCTGCCGCGCCTTCTGAACCGTAAGCTAAAAAGCGTGCAACTTTTTAAGTATCGCTCGATCATTAAACTTCTGCGCGAGCAAGCGAGCGAGCTTGTGAAATCCGCCCGCGCGCGCGCGAAATTACTCGCGCGCGGCTCCTCCCGCGGAATAATGTATACACTTCCGGACCTGTTTCCTTACCCATTCATTCTACGTGAGTGGCTTACGGGTGGAAATAAAGCAAGCAAACTTTTAACGTAGTTTGGTACATCCTGGCGCCGCCGACGCTGAACCCGCCTTACCATCGGACGATGCTAATTGATTTAGATTGTAACGAGGGATTATCGAGTTCGGAACGCGATAGCGCCTCCTTTACCCTTTCGTTCCTCTCTTTCTCGTCCTTTTTCTGTTCTTCTCATTAGCGTGTTTCGCGACATCAGTCAGATTGTTGATGAGAGTCTCTGTCAAGCCCATCATCACTCAAATTTAATAACTTGATTTCTATATCCGTTAAGTATATATGATAAGTCATCCTTTAGATGTCAATTAATTATTATTCTCAGGATAATATGTGCTTGTACCTTGGATTGTACTGCTATATTAGAGTTCATTAATATGTATAAGACAAAGCAAAAAAAAACATTGCATGCTAAATAAAAAAGATATATGCGTAATGTGTTCATTCTTATATAAAATTTCGGTAGAATAAAAAGATACCGCAACGCGAAGAAGATACTTCGTAAAACTTTTTAAAACTTGAAAGTCATCTCTCTCAGCCAAATCTGTTATTTTTAAGAACTCGTAGAGAATACTATTATATGCATCGTCCATCACTGCACTCACATAAATATGCCGTTAAAAATAAAAGTTACCGTAAATATAGAGACGTTATCCTATTTACAGTTTCGTCGCGTACAGACGATTCATCAGTATCTATACCTTTTCCTTAAGGAGGTCAACAAATCTCCTAATTAACAGAGAGGCACTCTCTGAAAAATAAGGCAACGAGCATTTGTCTTTAGTCTCGGAAAGAAATCCCTAAAGTGTCTTGTTTCGCATAGAAGCGCTAATCCCGTCTCTCCGCCGTCATTTGCACCTTCTCGCTTCAGCGGCATCAAAGTAAAATAATGGAGGTCACTAGTGGCGGAAGCGGAATGCTAGAAAGGGGGGCCCGTTGCAAGGGAGTGTTGCGTGCGAGCGATAAGAGATACCCCTGGATGCGTAAACGTACGCGTTTACATGAGCCAACAAGAGGCCTCAAATGTACCTCTTTGATGAGATTCATTAAGCCTTTCCAGTTTACGATCACAATTAGACTCGAGCATTTGTAATGGTACTTTGTGCAATTTTTTTTTGCTCCAAAAAATAATCACTCAAACTTTATAAATCATAAATTTCATACAAATGTGTTATTCCTCCGTATTCCTGAACGTAACGTTCTGGCACGGTTTACTGACTCATTAAATAGTTGGCTCCGTTTCGCTTCTGTTTCCGTGCGCTGCAAGTTTTTCATCTTCGTTTTGTGTATTATTCCGTTAGCGCCGATGCCAATGAACGGATTGTACACGCGCAGCCATGAATATATCGGCAAGGAAAGAGGGAAGAAAAAAGAGGGGGATCGCGGCTCTTTTTATAGATCCTACCCATCTACAAGACGCTTCCGGAGATGAGCGGGAACGAAACAAAGACTCGTATTCAGCGCGCATCTTTAAATATCGTTCGTTTATCAACACAGGCGAGGGGCCTCGAGCGATCCCAAAACGAACTGGAACTTGTCAGACGTTGATAGCCTCTAATCGTAATGTCTTGAAACTAAGGGGTCAACAGGAGCGATATAATTCCGTCAGAAACGGACTCTGTCTTCGATCTTATAACAGTAACCTTATTGTAATTTTTGTAACGAGCAACGGCGGAAAAGAACCGGCTTAAGCGGAAGAAAAGGCGAGAGAGAAGCGAGGGTGGAGAAAAACGATTGGCCTTTTTTGGTTTCACTCGGACGACTCGAATTAAAATGCTACCTGCAACTCGGGGGCGCGGCGACGAATGTAAATGAGATCCTTGGGAAGCGCGGTAAATATTAATTACAATATTCCGTCGAGAGAAAGAAACGGACGATGTCGTAATTTATTTCGGATCCCGCGCGATAAATGAAACGCTATATTTCACACGCGGTGATTTATACGACGTTGACGTTGCCGGTGAGAGACAACGCTAACCGTTTTATTCCATTAGTTCTCGAAAAACGGAAAACCAAAATCGCGAAAAGCGATACGCGGCGCGGTAGTGACACGATTAACGAACTAATTATACCTGTCATCCGATTTATCTGCAGCGGAAAACGACAGCGAGACGTTTACAAATGTCCTTGGCACGGCGACGCTAATTAGCCGCTATCAAACGAGCTACAAGCTGGATAATTCAATTGTACCCCCGTAATACTTGGCGACGTCCTTAATTATACGGCGCACCTGGGCACCGGCATTTGACTTTCCTCGTGTCTATCGACCCAGTAACTTACGGAAATTACGTATTAACGCGTTCACTATTATTTCAAGAGGAAAGAGAGAGGAAGAAACAAAACGAGAGAAGCATCCGTCAGGAACGGAAACGACAGAGGGGACAAAAACGGTTCTCTCTCCCCGATGAAAGTGACGTTTTCGCCAATCTCTTTTGTGCCAATTATAGTCTTCGTGTGCCGTCAAGCGAAAATTACTTCGTTAAGCCGAACGTTTCTTCCAGGAAACCTGTACACCGTGTACACTGCTTCGAAAAATAATTAAAACCGTTCACTTCATCGCTCGATACAAATTTAGATCAATTTTCATTATTACGTGATCATTAGTAAATCGATATCAAAAGGGATGATTGCCGTCCAATTATGAGCGAACTTACGCTCGCAGGTGTACATGCGCCATCGCCGTTATGTACGTGTACTATACGGTATGTTCCATCTAAAATTCCCATACCATAAAAAGTAAGAAAGTTTAGCTTGCGGTTTATGTTAATACTTGGACACGAGAACCGGCAATGTCATTCGACGACTTAAAAGATAAAACTACGAACATCTTACGAAGCACTTCTGCTCCCAAGTCACGAAACAGCATTGGTTATTCTCGTTCAAAAAGTTTCGATGGGATCGAAGTTTCTTTTTTTTCTATGACTCCATTATGGAATAAAATCTTTAAGATACGGAAGCGGTGCGCACGAAACACCTTGTGTATACTGCCTTCTCGAACACACTTTGAACGTGTGCGGGTCGACGATAAATCAGTCTACGGTCAGCAATTACGTTCGCACGGCGCACGGCAAAAAGCGAAATCGGTTTAATCGTCGTAACTTTTCGCTGTCCGCGCCGTGGCAAACATTACCTTTACGACTCGACCGATAAATCAATCGGGCCGAAATATTTAAACTCGATTAATCGTCGCGGAAAAACGGCGGCGGCGGCAGCGGCGAGGGACGCGTTTTAACGAGCTGCCCCGCGATAACTCAATCCAGAGGGGGTCGCGGTACACATGTATGGCCGATTAAAAATAATCGGAGGTACGCGCCGGAAACGATCGGCGGTCGATTAATTTCGGGAATCCGCGCGGCTGTACGCGTCATTGCACACGCGGCACGTTCCCTCCACGAATGTTGATTCGGAACGCAACCATATACGTCGACGTCATCATCTTGCACAACCGGCAACGAGAGCTACGCGGGCTTTCGCCTTTTTTGAAGGAATTTAATTTGTTAAATAAAACGTACTTTCTCTCGCCGCAACTATTTATCATGCTAAGTTTCAAAATTAAATACGTTAATAATACATATTACATAAGTTGTTAACCTCGCCAAATAGAACAAATGTGACGCATATTTATCTTCAGTTACATTACCAGGGTCTGAGAGACCCTGCACGTTGTCAAAACGTTTTTAAAACGTTCATAAAACCTTTGAATCTTTTTTTTAGTCAGTACTACGTCAATTTGAAAAAAAGCAAATTTTTCGCTTCTTCAGAAAAACAAGTTCTTTTTTTTTTTAAATAACGTTTACATTTTTTAATTTAGAATAATCTAACTTACACAGTCTTGTAGATCTTTAAAAGATGTATCGATTAAAAAAAAAAAAGACGTCAAATTGATGCATTTGTCTTAAAGATACAAGCTGGAGAAGACGACAGGGTCTCCCAGTCCCTGGTGAGGTAACAACGGGTAGTGATAACGTAAGATAACTAAGGGTTAATAAAAAATAAAATTACGGCAAGGAAATTTTTGTTTCGATATTATAATATTTCTTGATAATTGCTTATATTAATATTTATAAAATACCAAACGTAAATTGAATTATTCTATATTTAACATTTGAAGTTATACCTATCCTCACTGTGAGGTATATCCTCACAATTTCATACAAAAAAATCATTTGGTAACACACTTGTCGGTACTGGACATAGTACCGTATACGTACAATCCCATGAAAAAATAAATTTCCAATAAAGACTACAGAATCTATCGGTGTGCACCGAGCCGGCAACAAAACGCAGAAACAGGGCTGAGCCCTTGGATGGTGTATCGCACCGTTCACCATACGTGTACGCGTGTAACCACTGCGTGTCGCACACATGCATATTCACGCGACGCTGAAGTGCCACACCCTCGCGTACGCAGGATTTACACACGCACGCGACGCCGCAGCAGCCGCCACGCCGCGCGCGCTGCACCATCATGCGGTCGAGAGAGGAGAATGCGAGAGAAGGAGAGAGAAAGAGAAAGGAGCATTGTGCGTGAGAGTGAGAGAGAGAGAGAGAAAGTGAGACAGAGAGAAACAATGGAGACGCGGA
The DNA here is from genome assembly GCF_003070985.1 of Temnothorax curvispinosus. Lineage (NCBI taxonomy): Eukaryota > Metazoa > Arthropoda > Insecta > Hymenoptera > Formicidae > Temnothorax > Temnothorax curvispinosus. Next base: position 5,089 of record NW_020228247.1, read on the forward strand.
GCTTGAGAGAAAGAGGGCGAGAGCGTGAGAGAGATAGGGAGAATACGGGTCGCTGCACGTGGAAACTTTGCGGTGCAGTTAAGCCCCGCCGCGCCGTTTGCTGTTTACCATTTGCCGAGACCATACGAAATTCATCCGTCGTGACCACACGACGCCGATCGATACGTGAGGCCGACCGCTTTTCCGAGTGCGCGCCAGTCCATACCCGAACTACCCGCACGTCGCGTCGGACGTTCCGGCATACCCCCCGCCGCGGCTGCGCCGCGCCGCGCGCCGTTTTGATTGCGGACCATTGCGGTCCGAGAGAGAAGAGACCGTGGCCATTGAGTTGCGTCTTGGATAACGAGATACGTCGAAAACTTTGCCACAATAGATACGGAAAATTAACCCTCCGGCAGCTGCCGCGACCATGCACACGGTCCCGTACGCGCCAGCACGCCCGCGGTATATTAAGGCGGAACCGCACGTCCGATTTACAGCACGCGGGGGGGCGCGGGGGGGGGGGGGGGGGGGGGGGAGAAAGGTTACTCCAGGAACGGCGGAAGGAGCATAGGAAAAGTTGGTTGTCGTTTCACGCTTGAATTGCCAAAGCTTTGCTTTATTCTGAGTTTCTGTGAATACTTCTGTGCGGATGGGACTGACGCGTGAGAACTCGAAACGCATAAGCATTCTGCAGCATATATCATCAGAGCGAGAACTATGTTATTGTTAATTTGCAACTTTTGTAAAATTAATAAAACGAGTAAATTACTTGCAATTACTGCAAGTAAATGTATGAGAGAGAGAGAGTATATATGTATATGTATGTATGTTTTATGACCTTTTAATTAAAATAAGTCTGTGAAGTTGGCACCCCAAAATGCGAATTTTTATAAAAATGCAAACGGCATTTGTTTGTTCACGATTTGTCCACATTTGTCCACCCAAAATTTTCGTTTGTCCATTCTTAAAAAAAAAAGTTATGACCAAATAAAAAAATTTGACATTAGCTCCCCCATGAACATATTTCATTAATTTTCAAGTGGAATACGATTGTCCACGATTTGTCTACGTTTGGCCACCCAAAATTTTCGTTCGTTCACCTTGCAAAAGGCAATTATAAAAAAACTTAAAAAAAGAAGTAATTGTCTTTATGAACAACCTTGACTGCATTTTCTCCAAATTAAGCATTGGAATCATTTGTTCACTCATTATTTTCATTTGTCCATTCTTTATTCTCCAGAAAAATTTAGAGTTCCTATAATAAGAGTTAGGACAAACCGCCGCCATGTACAGCCAAATGTTATAGCTTTGTCTCACTCCCACTAACTTCTTGGCTGAAGCATTTGACGACCATGATAGCTTTGTCTCACTCCCACTTACAGCTTGTCTCACTCTCACTAACTTGGCTGAAACATATGACGGGACCAATAAAAAATCGTCACCACATTGGCTTAACTCTTATTATAGGAACTCTAGCAAAATTGAGTTATTAACAAACAAACATAAAAATAGACAATGACTGCCCTGAGTATTTCCGATTACATTGTCTATTTTTTTATGTTTATTTGTTAACAACTCGATTCTGCTGGATGGACAAACGATAATAAGGAATTGACAAACAAAAATAATAATTGCAGTACAAATGATTCCAGTGCTTAATTTGAAGAAAATGCAATCAAGGTTGTTCACAAAGACAATTAATTCTTTTTTTAAGTTTCTTTATAACTGCCTTTTGCAGGATGAACGAACAAAAATTTTGGGTGGCCAAACATAGACAATCGTATTCCACTTGAAAATTAATGAAATATGTTCATAAGGGAGCTGATGTCAAATTTTTTTTATTTGGTCATAACTTTTTTTTAAGGATGCTGAAACAAACAAAAATTTTGAGTGGACAAATCGTGAACAAACAAATGTCGTTTGCATTTTTATAAAAATTCGCATTTCGGGGTGCCAACTTCACAGACCTAATTAAAATTCGTAAAATAATTCAGAATAATAATTCAAAAGTGTAATCGCCTCAATAAATCCAATTTTTCTAATTCCAATTTATAAATGAGAGATATATGTATAAGACTATAAGATATGATACTATAAATTTTAGAAATTATAAAGGAATATTTAACGCAATCGCTAATTGCGTAATTATATAAGTCTAATTGTAAACACGGACACATTCGGCCGTACTATAATTTAATCGAAGAGACTAACGTGATAATTAATACTAGCGATTAATTAATATAACATATTTGTTTCGCTAAACGTACTTATCGTTGGATCGTTATTTTCACTGTGCAAGAACACTATAATTTGTATAAGGTATAATTATATATCAAGACATAATTATAAGGTATAGGAATAGGTGATAATTACAATTTTTAAAATATTTTTGTAAACACATTATTACACACAAACGCATTAACGCATTAGCATATCGATATAATTGCTGCTGTAATTGTTGCTATTTTACTTTTATTAATATTTTAGAACTTTTAGATGAAATACATTATAATTTAAAATCATCGTATTAATATCAATAAATAAGTGTCCACAATATTTCATCGCAAATTAAAAAAAATAACATGAAAAGAGGTAATTGACCTGGTCCATAAAAATCTATCGTGAGTGCAATGTTATAACTTACTCTGTTATACGATACAGTCGCGTGTTATTCAATAATTGTGAATTGAAGCTAAAGGCTGTCTAAATTTGAGAATATCGCGGACATTTTGTATAGAATATTGGCAGGCACTTTCTGAACAACATCGCCGGGGCAAAAGCCTTTGAAACAAAGGACACATTGTGCTACGAGGACAAATGTTCTGTCATACATTACTTACTTCCATTCATACACGTATCATCGCTTTTGCAGTTCGCTCGATGTCGTAACATCGCCACAAAGAAGCTCGCGGGATACGAACTGTAATATCCTGCGTCGTGCAGAAGAGAACGGTAACATGTTCGTTCATTTGCGCGAACTCGACATTGTTAAGTCCCCGCTTACGATTTAGAGCTGGAGATTGGCCGATCGTAATAAATTTAACTATGGTCGATACGATGTATCGCAATGACGGTTTCCACGGCGCGTCGCTGTCGCGCCCCGCGCCCGAGAGAACGATACACTTTTCATTAAATCGCATTCCGCGAGAGGCGACATAAACTGCAACACCATCTCGATATCTCAGCGCGTAGCAAGAGAGATATGTTGTCCCCTCTCTCCCTTTTCCTATACGCAATATTCCGCGCATTTCGTGACATTTTCCGTTAAAGAAAAATAATTTAATTCGTAGACAGAGTATTGGCCGTGTTCCGTGCTGCACGGTCGGACACAAGTCACGCCTTACGATCGTCTGCATAACGAAATCGTGCCATCGATACGAGGTCGATTGCATTTCGTAGTCAACGATCCTTCTCCAAGACTTCAAGTCTCGCGCAGCGAAACGTATTCACGTCTGATCACGTGGGATTGCGTCGTTGAATCGTACAAAGATGAGAAAAACAGAGAGAGATAGAGAAAAAAATCTGAAAAGAAAGAGAGAACGTGCGGAAAGAGAGGAGTCATGCGAGAAGAAGACGGCAAGGATGAGAAACGCGAAAATATGTCGGATGCAGTTGCAGCTGCATGGCTTCACGGGTGTACGTCGCAGCTGCGCCAGGAGCGGGGGGCAGGGGGGCGGAGGGGGGCACAGAAAGAGTAAGAGTCGGAATGAAAGAGCGCGTCGAGTCCCCTCACGTGCGAGAGCCCTCGTGCTCTTCAACTTGTGTGACCCAATTCCGTAACTTCTCGAGTTTAGGAAATGTCGGGCGTAAAAATCGCGTCTAGTTCGACTTTCGTCCTTCCCATTACACCCTCCTCCCCCTTCCCCTTTCTCGTTGTGCATTTGCGCGCGAGAAAGCAATATCGACTCTTTAATTCGTCCCAATACGAAAAGTAAGAACAGCCGCGCGTGAGGGCACTCAGGATAATTCACCGGTCGACTCCCCTGCTCACCGGAAAATTCTGTGGAAATTATGTGGTGCGTCAGAAACGACTAGGGTACGCTTGCACATACGATTACTGAAAAACGCCGCAGAAATTTATTCATTTTCATAGGAGGAAAAGTTCTCTTGCCGCGCCCGCCGCGAGGCAGCGCCGGATCGCATCGCTAATTTCCTTGGCGAAATTTTCCGGCAAATTGCTAAATTCCAATTGCGGACTCTTGTGAGCGACGACGACGACGACGACGACGACGACGACGACGACGACGACGACGACGACGACGACGACGACGTAACTTTTCGAGTTATCGTGGATGCGGTCGTGAGATCCCATTCGCGCGCGCGCGCGGCGAACGGACCATCTATTCCAATTACGTTAGAACGCGCGTTGTAAGTACCCGGTGTTACATCGGAATACCAAAGTACTTCAAATGGATCTCGAGCCAATTATATTCGTAATATTCGATTACGATGGTATAAAACGCGCCATTTCCCTCGGTTGCAACAAACAGACTTGTCGTTGTCTCATAAAAAAGAGTTTATGCCACATTTTCAGTCGCGGAAGCATACTCTCTAAATCTCATAGAGTGCTTTCGCCACTAATATTAAGAGTAATTGCGATAGTACAAAAGAGAGAATTACCGTCACTCCAATTTGAGTAAATGCGGGCACTTATAATAAGAGGTAATTAAGAGTGAATTTTTCACTCAAATTTTTAGAGCAGCTACTCTACTACCGGAGTGATACAATTTCACTCTAAACTTCTAAAGTTATAGTGAATCACGATTCACTAAAGATCGACTGATAAATGACTCCAACAGAGAGAAATTTTCCGTTTATAATTGTAGAGTGACATAATTCACTCCTATAAACACTGATCTGCTGCATTCGAAAAGAATGCCCTTTTATTCAAATGGGCGATTTCACTCCAACTTAGAGCGCAATTTTACTCTTTCTTAGAGTGGCGAATCACTCAAAGTGCAAGCTCAATTTTTACTTTTCATTACACTTGCATTTCATTCGGTTTGAGTAATATTTCACTTTTAGAGAATAGATATTCAATTAGTTATTTAAATTTGATGTTTGAACAGCGATGTTAGAATTTCTCGTAATTGCATTATGATAATTTTGCATTCCGAAAATAATAACATTAGGCAATAATAATGCAGAACTATTATGCAAACAGTTAACATGTTCGCGTTTAATGAGAAGTTATTTTTACTAACCGATGAATCTCTAACGGGCCTGCATCGGACGACAAAGGGAAATGCGATATGCGCTAATTATCGGTACAATTCATGGTAGGCTTCACTCGTTGTTCACATGATCGAATTTACAGAATACCGCGAGTACTTTTTTTTCCCAATTAGCGCGTAATTACGGAGCGCCTTTATTAAGGACGTTGAAATTAACGATATTAAAATTTAATAGCCGAGCAAAAAAGAAGACAGCGTTTTTCTTCTAAAGTCCCCAACTTTAAGAAATGTATTTACTTTCTTCCTTTCCTCTCTTTCTATCGCACTTTCTACTTTGTTAACTCAGTTCTCAATACAACTGCGCATAAAACTTTTTAAAAATACTATAAAATTTCTCCTTACGCGGAAATTTAACGTCGCATAATGCATCACAGCCAATCGTACAGTAATGTCTCGCCATATTTCACCAGAGTGTATCGCATGTTCCTAAATCTTCTCCGTGTGTAAGAACAGATTGCTTCGTACTGATATTCGAATATTGATTAACGACTTTAATTAAGCGGCCCAATTTTTTCGGCGCGTGTCGCAATGCCAATCGAAGTCGAACTAAGCAGAGACGTAGCGTTAATTTTTCAACGCATCTAAAATTGATCAATTGCATTTTGCCAACAACATCGCGCATCAAGCCCGTAATTAGCGCATTCTGTAATTTGATTATTAATCGAACTGCGACGACACGCGCGCGCTCGCTGTTCTTCGCGGAGAGTGCGGACCGACGTAGTGGAATATCGCGCGCGTTATATCGACAGCTGGAAGGGAGGAAGTAGGAGGCAAAAAACCATTGGCCCGTATAAAACCCATCACCTGCATTTCTGTCGGCATAAATAACTGATGTAACTAGTAATCCACTTTGCGCGAATTAATTTTTGTAAAAGTACGATGAAATTCGAGATGAATATTATACGAATAAAAGTGGAAGTATTTGTTTTAATGAGATTTCACCGATTCGATTTGTACGTCATTTTCCCAGATAAACAGCTTATATAAACCAAACATCCCGTAAAACGACTTTTCCATTTGGTAGCTTCATTTTGAGACGTGCATCTACGCGTTCTCAATGTTTCAGGTGTATCCATGTGGTAAATATTTATTCTAAAAGCGCTTTCTATATTTTTTAAATAAAAGTATAGGTATTTGTTTTAACGAGATTTTAGCGATTCGATTTATACGTCATTTTCCCAGATAAACAGCTTACATAAACTAAAAATCGCGTAAAACGACTTTTCCACGGTATAGGTTCATTTTGAGATGTGCATCCACGCGTTCTCTATATTTCAGATGTATCCAGTATGTATGTAGTAAATATTTTTCTTGACTTTCTGCCCGTTCCGACAATCAATAACATCATTTGATTTCAAATAAAGTCAGAGCTAGCAATATAAACTCGCCAGATTCTGTTACGGCCATGTAACAGAAACGTAACAACACGCGATTGTAATGAAAAGACATGTTTACCGTCGCGCAATAACAATTCGCTTAAAATGGAGTTAATTAAAACACTAATTTACGCACCGCTACCGGTAGCATTCTTCGAGTAGTTTTTCACTCCAGAAAAACCGCGGCTGCAAGAAACATAGTGGACAGAGGGCAAAACAAAAATTAAAAAAAAAGGGGGCAGAGAAAAAGTTCTGGCCAGGAACGAGGAGGGTTAATGAAACTGCATGGGGCATCGCGTTAATTCCGAAAAGTACGCGGAATAAGTCAGAGCGCGACGAGCGCACTCGAGAAAAAAGTATGGAAGGAAAAAATGTCTATATATATAAGTGCGCGAAGAGAAAGCGCTTTTTGTCACGCCGTTCCCGTCTCGCCGAGAGCGAGATTCGAGTTATTTTCGGAGCGACCGCAGGTGCAGGGGCGACTCGTGTTTCTGAAAAGCACCCCCGTCCGCATGCGGATGTGGACGCAGGCAGGATGAGGAGGAGGAGGAAGAGGAGAGGGAACCGCCCGACTCGTCCGTTCGCCAGAACGGATTCATTGCCTGAGTGGTACGCGCGGATCGATCGTCGCCAAGTTTATCCACCGCGTAATCCCTTTTATTCGCTTTCAAAGAGCGTATCCTGCAGGAAGAATGATCCGACGGAATCCGCTTCGACTTTTTGCAAAGACAGCACTATGTTATCATCATCGCTGTTAATGCGTTCTTACTACTACGCTGGTTATTGATGCAGTAATAGCTGATACCATAACTGACTTATTGTTAGAATGTAATACGCAAATGGAAAAAAATTGATATTAATATTTGTAATTAGTATAATTAAATGCTAATGATAAAATATACAAGTCAAAGCTCTCTTTTAATATATATTGCTTTCTCATAGAAAAATGCTCATAGAGAAATTTTTTGAGAAATGCCTGTAATAGCTCTAACTTCCGCAAATTTTAAGATATCGGGCTGTTTCTAATTTTATTATATTCTTCAGTCTTTTCTACCCCTATTTCATATACAATTCTTTAAGATTTAATTGATTAAATCCAGCTTTATACGCGCTCAAAGGTCCATAAGTATGTGAAAGTCCATATATATATGGACCATGTAACCTGAACTCCCAAAGTCAATATCGATTTGACATTGCGTCAATTGTAAAACTCCACTTGTGCTACTAATAAGCTGACCCTTTTTCAATTCATAAAAAGGTTAAATTTAAAATGAAAGAATAGAAACTTGCACATTGCTTCCTCATCATTACAGATCGCTACCATTGCTATTATTTTATTTCGCTCATAAAGCTTCCTCTATGAGGGAGCCAAACTAATAAATAGTATAAATACTGATAATTATGCATCAAGTAAAATACAAGCTTCCTCATAAGAGGAGCTTTGTGAGCGAAATAAAATAGGAGCAATAATAGCGATCTGTAATGATGAGGAAGCAATGTGTAAGTTTCTAATTTGCACACTTTTTAAAATACAGTTATAGAAATACTCCTCCAATTGTTTCTTTGATATTCCTTTGCTACTGTATAAAAAAAATTTTATTACGTCTCACGCAGATATCTGTTTCAATCGCGTCGGATAATTATCCGCAAACTTTGCACTATCCGCCGAAAATTTAAAAGCGGGGTTTGGAATCGGCGTGACATATGAGAGGTTACCCAAGGTTTTATGCGAGATGAAACGGAATACAAAATAAATAGATAGAGTAAACTGTGGCATTTGCATTTATATCTGTGCGAAAGAGAAAGAAAGAGAGAGAGAGAAAGAACTAGCTTATGGAAGCGTTGCAGCAAGAACGCTACCACATAGCAACGAGTCCGACTTCTGATGCAGCTGCACACGTACTTTTTTTTCTACATCCTGATAAACACGGAGCGGTAGTAATCTGCGCGCGGAGCCCTGAAACGGCTGTTTAAAAAATTAATGCTTAGATGCCATTCAAATGACTGTATGCCTCGAAGCAAATTGCAATAGCGACTGAGTGCAGCGCAGCGAAGCCGTTGCATCGAGAATGATAAAAGCAAATCGGCTTCCGCAAAGTGCCTCAGAGAGATATCTGAGATACCTTACGTGTGTAACGTTACATCTCGAAAAATGTAAAATATAATGGAGATATTTCGACGGATATTGTAGTCGAGGGGACCCTTTATGATAGGAATATTATGATTCAAAGCCACGACATACCGAGCGATAGCACTCCGACCGAAAGAGCGAAAAACTGTAAAATAAAAGACCATCGGGTCACGGTGTAACTTTTTACAAAATCATATCGACGAAAAACAGGTGGTAGCCGCATGTGATTGGATACGAGAAAAAAGTTATTAAAAAAATGAACTTTATTTGCCTGTCCGAGAGAGAGAGAAACCTTTATTTTATTCCAACAACTCCAAAACGTCATATATGGTAAATGAACGAGCGTGAGGAGAATAGCAAAAGGCAAACGAATTGAGCAAGCATTTGATATTTGCATGTTTTCGGTAAAAAGTTCAAATTGATTTCTCACGACTTTGCAAAGGTATACGGAGACGTCTGTCGATGCGAACATTTTGCAAACAGGTATAATTGTATCGCACTGCGCTAGCCTAGAATGCATATTTTGCACCTCGTTTTATGCCATCTGAATATTTTGCCGCTATGTCGATATATTTTTAATGATCTACGTTTATAAAACTCGATTTTGAATAAAATTCAGAATGCACAATAGAATATGTTGTTTGAAAAATCGATATAACACACCACGCTCCAATTAATTTAATATAATATCACATCCGATAAATCCCTCACCAAAATTATTTTCGTATAAAAAATTATATCAAAATAAATTTTTATATAATATTACTAAAATCATAAATTCTACTACTTTTGATAAAATATTATTATTAATTTACTTGAGACATTATAACATTTTAACATTATAAGAGAGTTTATAGAAGTATTTTCCAAATAGATACACCTTTACAGATACTATACATATAATAGAGCTCCTTTCGCTTTATATCCGTTGAACGAATAGATCGTGACATCGAAACGATCCAACTTCACGAATGGTGTATTCGCAGTCCAACCCCATTTCCAGTGACAAGTAATTAGACCGCGAGTAATCTGCCGCTCGTTCGACGTGAAAATTGTACCGTGGCTCTCGTGCGAATCTCGTTTTCGAAACTCCTCAGAAACTCCGAAACAACTTCGTAAACGCGCGAGCGCGAGCGCATGCGAATGTGGGCGCGGTCAAGCGAGATTACGCATTTTAATTGCGGAATGAATTACGCAGGGTTCACATCGCCTGAGTCTGACGTCAGCCAGGCAGCCAGCCGCTGGATCATCGAACCCCTCTTCGAGGTAATAACTTAAAAGTAGCGCTACTAGTGGTCCCCCTCAATCCCTAATGCTCTATCGTGCTCGTCGTGGTTTTATGTTTCGTGACCCTTTTACAAGTTTACCCCTTACTCCGAGGTTACTCTGGATTAATTCCACGACTATAGACTGCGGCAGCAGTGCTGATTCAGAATGCATGGGTCGCGTGATTCCACGTGTCACGATATTAGTCGTGGTAAGAATAGCGGGGGAGTAGGGTTCTTCGGAAAGAGACCGCATAAAAATTTTACGGATGCAAATATACGATTTTGCCTCGAGACGTTAAATGCCTACGGAGTGGATAAAAATGTTAATCGACTTCGATTACATCTTTACAAAATGCGCGAGCGGTAATCCGCGTCAACGCGTTGAGAAATGTATATTTATTATTTTTAAACGCACACATCAGTCGCACTTGCAGCCCAATAATAGAACCTCTCGCTTTAAGAGCGCCTTTAAAAGCGTAAGAGAGAATTTTGTTTTCAATAAGGTTTTATGTTATTACATATATAAGCTTTCTCGTGACCAATATTTGCAGTTAAACGCGCTCTAGTATAAGTGCCTACTATAAGGCTCAGACTGCTAACAACGATCGGAAATAGCTGTTAACGACAAATTCGGGATATAATACGCTACACGCGTTGAATACAAAGTTTCAATTCATTCCACGTGAGCGACACGTATACAAGTCAAAGCAAATACTCATTTTCTCAAGTGTTGGCTCGGAGTTCGCTTCAATTTTTAGCGCATTGAGGTATCGATATGGGGTGGCGATTATTTTCATAGCTAAACAACAAATGATGCTATAAGACATTGTGTAAACCTTTTTCTATAACATCGAGCTTTAACGCTGTTATCGAAAGACAATCTTTGAATCTTTCCGTTCCAAGATTCAATATAAATTATATAAACTATATATCATTAAAACAAAATATACGCAAATGACATTGGTTAAAAAAATTACTAGCAGTTGCCCAAAAGATAAGTAACATATAAATTTCCTCTCAACATGTATAATTAAAAGTAAAACGTTATAACTTATTTTACGTTCTAAGAATTTTATAAGCATAATTGGATGCATCTATGAAGGATGTCGCGCTTTACAGCTTTACAGCTTAACATCAATTCCTCATGCGACAAGCTCACGAGCTTAAACGAGCCCCGTACAAGGTTTCAGGTAGCGTGAAGATAAAAATCAACGGCGTCGTCTGGGGCAAAAATTCATTTCTGCTAAACTGAAAGCAAGCCAACGCATCAGACGGATGAAAAACATCGGCGTGACACACGGCTCGTTTAGAGTGAATCGACAGCGTGTCAGTGTCGATTCGGCCGACTGTCAAACCAAAAGCGTGCCAGGTGAAACATGGAACTTTTTGCGAAAACGAATCGGTTGGCGAAATCGTATTATGGTCCGCGGGCATTTTATGATTTCGCGCGAGTGATAGCAAGAGCTTGGCGATGATACTGCAATGCGCCGTATTTGAAAAGCATTAGATAGCGGCGAGAGATTCCATCGACGCCAACAATGGCAAATATTTAATCGACAATTTCACGTGGCGCGATTACGGTCAGTCGTCGTGAAAACGCAATTAATTCGTATTTAACTTGGATTCGTCCGTTTAATCGTTCAGACAGTCAATCTCGCGCAGACTGCGGTTCGCCGTTGTCGCGACTCTCTCGTATCAGCCGAGCTCTTGTTCGTTCGCGCCAGACGGCGAATGGAAATTAACTAATTTTTGCAAACTGCTTTTTTGTTCGCGCGTGCAGGTTACCGCGTAGTTACCGAGTTCCGGAAGATAAAGAAAGCAAGCGTACCAAGTTTCTTTAATGTTTTTTTTTTCCTTTTTTAACCCGAGAGCCCATTACAATGCAATTGATGCCGCTAATTAAGTGATTTATACACTGAAAAAAAAATGATGTTGTATCAACAGCATCAGTGTAATTGAAATAAAATTGGTTGATGCAACATCAATATTAATGAACAAAATGCATCAGATAGTCAATTCATAATCCAGACATTTGGTCCAATAATATCATTGTAGTTGGAATATCTCGTTATATGAATCATATATCTACTCATCCCAAACACATAATTCTTTATTATAATTACATATGAATTAAATAACTTTCTTGATGTATAATTGAATACCATGTAATCTATGTAACTACATCTGCTGTCACTTCAACTGCGTGAAATACTTAAAGGAAATCAACGGTACGGTTAATGTTATTATGGTTACTACATATGCACCATCTTATTGATTCAAATATAAATTTATTTAATCTGTATACTTTGTGTATATTGCTACAAATCAGTTATTTGTCAGATATTGCACTTAAATATTATTGATTTATATGCAATGATTTTTTAGAAGAAATAGAAATGTGTGTATATTAATTACACAAATGCTCGATGCAATCGACACGTGTAATCCTTAATATCTTTGTGTATATATATAGACAAAATATTATAATTACATGTTTTAATCGTATCAAACAAATGTGTAATCAATATGAAAACATTTCTATTTCCTCCAAATAAAACAATGCGTATGATTCAATAATATTTAACTATAACACCTGACACGCGTAATGCTGTTAATTTAAGTACGGCACCTACGTAAAATACTTAAAGCAAGTCAACGACACAGTTCATATTATCATGGTTGCTACATATGCACCATCTTGTTGATTTAAATATAAATTTATTTAATCTGTATATTTTGTGTATATTGCTACAAATCAGTTATTTGTTAGATATTACACTTAAATATTGTTGATTCATGTACAATTGTTTTTTAGAGGAAATAGAAATGTGTGTATATTAATTATACAAATACTCAATGCAATCGACACGTGTAATCCTTAATATCTTTGTGTACATATATAG
>NW_020228248.1:0-10754 GCF_003070985.1 Temnothorax curvispinosus
ACAAATAATTATCCAGATATCTTAAGCTAAATATTGAAAAAGTTACCCCCTTGAATATCTAAAAAAGTATTAGGCAAATAGAAAAATGTTTCAGACAACAGTTGTTTAAATTAAGTAATAGAAAAAGATAATATAATCAAAAATTAAGATTTATACTAAAAGAAATCAAATTGGATTTTATTGGGTCCAAAATGGACGTTGGACTCAAAATTTAGTCAGTTCATTTGATGGTCCTCTCCAAATTATACAACTTTTGTCTAAAACTTTTAAATAAAATAATTGGCTCCCGAGATATTAGGGTACAAAAGTTAAAATGGAATACCCTGTATATTTATATGTATATATGTATATTTATATGCATATAATGTATACACAATATACACATGTATACAAATATATTGCAATTTTAATGTCGGACAAAAATATTAAATGCTTTGTAATAAGGTTAAACTTTTTGGAAGAAATTGATATTACAAAAAACTTGCAATGTATAAAAAGTTTTGGTAATTACGCAGTATAGGGGACCAATCTCCGATGACCTTGACCTTAACATATGTTGTCAAGGTTACCCTTCTGAGTGACTTTCAGAAGGTTTTAGCACTCGGTCATTGTTTCTTAAAATGTTATTAACCAGTTATTTGCCAGTTTGTGTCAGTTAAAGGAAGTAATTTGCTGGTATGTGTCTAACAATATACATGTAGGCAAAGGAGAGATGGGTGAGGGTGGACTTCGATTTGCGTGGAAAGTTAAAAACCCATTTTTTCTTTCCTCGCTTCGTGTGGAAATGCTTCATATTTGTAACAGAAACAATTTGTTAAAGCAGAGAATAGTTAGTATATTGAAAAGTATATGTACAATTTTATAATTTAAGAAGTATAAATACAAAGTATTCTCTGCTTTACCCGAACCCAATTTTTCACGCGAAACGAGGTCCATCCCCATCCCTGCCTGCCAGGGAAGGACGGTCATGTACCGTTCAATGATAAATCTTGTTTCCCTATAAGCAGATCGAAATTATGAATAAAAAAAATGATATTCAATAATATTCCATCCAATGTAGGGTAAAGTGCATATTTTGGATCAGATCCTCATTCAATCCTGCAAATTTGAAATGCCTCTCTAGCCGACTGTACCTATCATATGTTGATTTTTTCGTTATCATCTATAGCTATCCCTCATAGCTCCGAAATATGTACTTTACCCTATCCATCAACGCTAAATGAATAAAAATGTAATGTATGAACAAAAGAATGTAATGTATAAGTCTCACCTCCAACATTGATAAAATTATGTTTATTTGACAAGTTTTCATACAATGAATGTGAAACTTAAAAACGGCGATCATAGACACATGCTGTAATTTAATCTTTAAATTAAAAATTATTATGCATACACACACACACACACACACACACACACACACACACACACACACATGCGCGCGCGCGTGCGTATGTGTACATGTGTATGATAATTTTTAATTTGAAGATTAAATTACAGCATATGTCCAATGTCTAAACACTTTATGCTGTATTAGCCAGTAAGTGTCAACAATAGGAAAGGTAAAATCAAGGACAACTTATGCTTAGTGAAGAATATATTGGGTTGGCAAATAAGTTTGTTCGGTTTTTTCCATTCAAAACCAGTCAAAAAACCGAACGAACTTATTTGCCAACCCAATAATATAAAAGCATATAATCTATATACGTTGTCAGAAAATTACGTTTTATTCATTAAATTTTTTTGTTAATAACTTTTTAACAAACAATGATCAACGGCTAAAACCTTCTGAAAGTCACTCAGAAGGTCATCAGAGGGTGGACCCCTATATTGTATAATTACCAAATATTTATATTGTTTATATTAAATTATGAAACATCTTTCATACATGTTGTGTATTGTGCACAGAAGTTTTGAATAACTAAATCTCATTAAATTTTTCAGCATCACCTTATGGACGAACAAAAAGAACAAGATGGAGCATAGATGAATATAAAGCATTTGATTTTTTTATATCAAACTCAAAAATGCCAACTACAGAAGATATGTTACGTATTAAATTGGAAAACCCGTTTTTAAAAGATAGAAGTATTGCTCAGATTCGATCATGGATGAACAACCTTCTATCTGGGAAAACTAAAAAGCGTACATTGTAATATTATTTTATTATCCTATTTTTTTTGTATGTCTTCTTAATATTTTAAAAAAATTTTTTTTTCATATTTGTATCTTATCTTAAAAAAAAATTAATGCATGTATGTATGTCCACCAGTTATTTTAATTTTAAGTACAACGTTATCTTTCAAGACTGTCTTAGACAATATTTATATAAAAACGTTGAATATAGTATATTTTATTTGAATTTCCAATATAATTAAATGATTTGCAGTTAATATCACAAATAAATTTTTTTTATATTGATAATTTTTCAAGATCTATATCTTATAGGTAGATATAGTTAGATATATGTAGAATATACAGATATAAATAAAATACATATTTAGATGTAAAATAATCAATATAATCAATGAAAAAATAATCAATACAAAAGAATTTATATTTGTGGTATTAATACTCCAAAATCCTTAATTATATAAGACATTCAAATAGAATAGATCTTTTTATGTTCAACGTTTTTATACAAATATTTTCTAAGACAGTATTGAAAGATAATGTTTGTTATACGGGTTGAGCTTTAAATACATGTATTAAAATATATTTTTATTTATCAAAATGCATTATAAACTTATAATATATTTTATTTTTAAGAAAAGAAAAAAGTACATAATTTACAAAAGTATACATGTATATTTAATTTTATATATTTTAAAAAATAGTATTAATGTACTGAAAAGGTAACGTATGCATACATATAATTTTATTTTTATTTTGTACTTTGGATCAATCAATTATCAAATCTGTTAAAATAAATATAATAATAACTTATATTGAATATTTTATTTAATTACCTTTTATAAAATATAAAAAGATTCAAGTTAGGTTTAATTCTTTTTTCTCTAGTTTTTAATATATAAAATAACGTAATAGTATGTGACAATAATATATAAGTAGATATTTTATTATTATATTTTTGTTATTATGAGTTGCACATTATTAAATTAAAATATTATAAATTTTCTTTTTAACTATGTACTATACAGGGTGGTCGATTTTAAAAGAGGCAGGCAAATATCTCGAAAAATATGAATTCATTAACAAAACACAAGATTATTTTAAGCGAGATCAAAGCGTAATCGCTTAAAAGAATCTCGTGCTTTGTTAATGAATTCTATTTTGGTGCTTGATAACAGCTGGTCTGTTTTCCAAACTGTTACATATGCATAGATTATGTCGCTTTCAGTTCTATTATATCTGAAATATATGTTAAATAATGTTAATAAATAGCATAAAATATTAGAGTTTATATATAAAATGAAACTTTTATCAGGTCTCATGAAATGAATATACAAACCGTATCACAAAGTATTAAGCAGCAAATTGTCTTAAAAATGCAGAAACAGCAATTTGCATTGTAAAAGACCTCTCACAGCATTGACGAAGATTTTGCAAAAATACCATGATATGGTGTTTATGTCAAAGTTATGGAAATTGATGTGTAACTGAAAATGAGAAAAATCTATTGTATTGGAGTATTGCTAAGAAAGTCACTAAACTGCATTTTTGTCTTGTTAAGAAATATTTAAATAAACGATACTTACTAAAATAGTGTTGTATCTAATTAATGCTCCAAGAAGAATTGGTTCCAGATGACAATTATAATAAATTTAATTGTCTCTGATATATCCTTTTTCTTGATGGTTACATTACTCTGTTTCCCTTACGAAGAGTCATTGCAAGGACACTTCGTCCGGAAAGGAAGATATGGAAGATTTACATAGTTAAGTATGACTCTGTAAAAATAATAATAAATTGTTAATTATACATATTAATAATTATTGTTATTACTTCGTGATATTATTATTTTACAGTCATATTCTTAACTGTATATCTTCCACATCTTTTCCGGACGAAGTGTTATTGCAATATGACACCTCGCAACAAACACAGGGTAATGTAAGCAGAGAAAAAGAACATATCAGGGACAATTAAATTTATTGTAACTGTCATCTGGAACCAATTCTTCTTGGAGCATTAATTAGATACATCTATTTCAGTAAGTACCGTTTACTTAAATATTTCTTAACAAAATAAAAATGCAGTTTAGTGACATTTTTAGTGATACTCCAATACAATAGATCTTTCTTATTTTCAGTGACACATTAATTTCCATAACTTTGCAAAATCTATTTTTTGCAAAATCTCCGTCATTGTTGTGAAAGAGGCCTTTTACAATGCAAATTGCTGTTTATGCATTCTTAAGGCAATTTGCTGCTTAATACTTTGTAATATGGTTTGTATACTCATCTCATGAGACCTAATATAAGTTTTATTGTACATATAAACTCTAATATTTTATATTATTTATTAACATTATTCAACATCTATTTCAGATATAATAGAACGACATATTCTATGCATATGTAATAGTTTAGAGAGCAGACCTGTTATCCAGCACCAAAAAAAATTCATTAACAAAGCACGAGATTCTTTTAAGCGCGAATATATTATTATTATCTCCGCTATTAGAATCTTGTGATATGTTTTGAAAATCTTAACCCTCATTTATTTCTCTTTTGGACTTCCTGGAATATAAGTCTTTTACTGTCAAAGCATATTTTGCAATACCATTTATCGTCCAGTACAAGTTTATCTAAAGTATGCAGTATGATTCAATGCGTGTTACATACACAGAGCAACACTATGTATTAATTGTATCGTAGAATTAAAAGCTTACGTTGTATAATATTTTATACTTATATATGCGTGTGTACGTTTCTTAGGAAAATATCTGAATGTATACCATGTGTAGAATTTATACAATCTTACACACATATATTACTTCTATATGAGTATTGTAATATAAATAAAATATCTGAAATAAGCGTTTAATAATGTTAATAAATTACAAAATATATTAGAATTTCATATACAAAATAACTTTATTAGAAATTTCTACTAAAGTTGTTCAGTATATATTCTAAAAACTTAGCAACATTATGTAACGCCTATTTCAGATATCTTGTATGTGTATGTGTGCGCTTGTGTGTGTATTGCAATACTTATATATTTATGTAATATGTCTGTGTGTAGCATTTATACTATTCAAAAAATTTTCATAAAAAACGTATACACGCATATGTTAGTAAAAGTATCATATAACTTAAGCTATTAATTTTATGTTATAAATATTTCATACATGGTGTTGCCTTGTTCCTATGTGACACATTAAATCATATTACATACTTTATATTGCTTGTACTGCACAGTAAATGGAATTGTATGGAAAGTATGATTGGACAGTAAAAGACTCCTGAAAAGTCCAAAAGAGAAATAAATGAGTGTTGAGATTTTCATAACATTTCACAGGATTCTAATAGCGGAGACGATAATAATATAGGAACTCTCGCTTAAAAAAATCTCGTGCTTTGTTAATAAATTCTTTTTTGGTGGTTGATAACAGGTCTGCTCTCCAAACTATTGCATATGCATAGAATATGTCGCTCTCAGTTCTATTATATCTGAAATAGATGTTGAATAATGTTAAATTAATAAATAAAATATTAGAGTTTATATATACAATAGAAATTTTATCAGGTCTCATGAGATGAGTACACAAACCGTATTAAGCATAAAGTATTAAACAGCAAATTGCCTTAAGAATGCAGAAACAACAATTTGCATTGTTAAAGACCTCTTTCACAGCATTGACGGAGATTTTGCAAGAAATACCATGATGCTAAAGTTTATGCCAAAGTTATGGAAATCGATGTGTCACTGAAAATAAGAAAGACCTATTGTATTGGAGTATCGCTAAGAATGTCACTAAACTGCATTTTTGTCTGGTTAAAAAATATTTAAATAAACGATACTTCCTGAAATAGTGATGTATCCTGGGGTAATGCTGGCGGTAATTGAACAAAAACCAATAATTGAACCGGGTAATTAAACATTACCCGATGAGCATTTCGGAAAAATTGCTGGTCGTATTTTGTCCAGTGTGTACGTATGCGTGTACGTGTGCGTCGTAACTCCGTGAAAAATATTGTACAAACCTCATTTTTCGTTAATTTGCAAAAAAATTTACAATGATGTTTTTTTTAAGTAGAGAAATTTTTATGGATACCCTTGACCCCGAGGAAAGGGTTATGCCCGGACTCTTACCGGCTAAAACTGTACTGTGGCCACCCTCGGCATGCTAGAACTCCCTTGGGCCGGTACGCTATTCGCATTGCTTTGGGGAAGCTCCACTGCCACGCGCTTTTCACGCCCACGCCCAAGGGGTCAGAAGAACCCCCTGATTTACCGAAAAACCTGGAGGCGAAACGGGGTTACACCGCTCCGCCTCCCCAGCTCGGGAGAGTCGCGTGCAATAGTCGACATAAACCCCCCGGTTCATGCCGCCTGCGACGCCCCGACGGTTATCCGCCTCCCTTCAGGCCTTCAGTCAGGAACACCCATGATTCGACGCGGGCTTCGAGCCGATTCGTTCGGGAGCAACAACGTGCAATGCGGGACACACGTCTACGCGGTGTCATGAACGGACCATCCCTCCGATCAGAAGTGAAGGGACAGACACGGTTTAACCCGTGTCCATCTCTTCACCCCTCGAAGTCGCCGCAGCCGTTCCCCGATATATATCGAAAACTTGTTTTAGATATATATCATATAATATTTATGCCGGTAGGTTTCAGGACAGTCTTGAAAAGTGCCTTGTAGTTATATAAAATATATTTATCACATTTATAGTGAGTTTAATATGTAATTCAATTAAAAATTATTTAAATTAGTTTATTATACTGTTAAAATATTCATCAATATCATACTTTTATTGAAATAATCATAAAATTAATATATAGGCAGAATGCAGGACTGTCTTGAAAACTACCTTTTTATTGCCACCATTTTCAAGACTGACCTGAAAACTGCCAAAAGTCCTGAAAACTGCCGCAATGCTTATGCTTTGGTCCCGAAACCTGCCCTTTTACAAACATATATATATATAATGGAAACAAATAAATGATTTGAAAATATTCTTTATCAATTCTTTTACAGACTGCGGAGAGAGTATTACAAGATACATGTGGTGCAACAATAAAAGTGAAGTTTTATGGAAATGCACCTATCGAATCCTACAAATACAAATATCCTAAGAAGCTTTGCGAGCAAGGAGTTATGGTGCTAAAATATTTTATTTCTTAGCCAAACATATGGATGGAGATATCAACAATAACGTAAAATACCAGTGGTTGGATCATGAAGAATTAGAAAAAGTATTACCTACTGGAGTACAACAGAGTATTTCACAATTTATGTTTACGTAAAGAATATAAAATAAAATATAAAATATTGAACTCATTCTTTGATCTCTTATTAATATTGTCTATTATTACCGTAATATTAACATTATAAAGGACTCCTAATATCCTTTTTAAAGGAAAATATTTCGACGATTATTAAAATTTCATGTTTGATATTTTTTAACAAAAAAATTTTTTGTTATTAAAGAAAATATTTTATGCATAAATTATTTTTAAGTAGTAGATTGATTTTGTAGAACAAAATTAGCAGACAAAAATTAATTAGATCAATTTTATCAATTTTTTTATTTATAATATAAAAAAAATTATTAAAATAGTGTTTTTTATATTATATATTAACGAAGTATATCTTACAATTAGAATCGCCCGGGTCTCTTTCGTCCAGTGTATTTGGAGTCATCTCTAACTTCTTTTCCTTGCCGGCGCCGCCTTTCTTTCTTCTCTAAAATCCAGTCCCTACTTTTCTTCAATGATTTACCCTTGGCTTTCTCTATGTATTCCCTATGTACAAAAAAATTATCACAATTTTTGGAAGGTGAAATAGAGAAATATTAAAAATAATTGCAAATTACAAAATAATAGATATAACGGACAACGAGAGGATCAAACCTTCTTGAATTAGCGACGGTTTGTCTATCTTCGTTCTCTACGCCTAGTGCCTTTGGAAGCGGAGCAGCTCCGGTCATTAAAACCAAGACCATTTTCTTTGCTTTTGCGCTATTCAGAAAATCGACAACTACACCGCCATAAAAGCCAGCTTTTGTGACTTGTGCCGTGATTAATTCAACAACCTGTTCACCGTTCTCTGGATAGAATTGTAACACTGCTCTTGTGCTTCTTGACAGACATGCATACAACGTTGATAAGAAACGATATAAACATTTTGTAGGATTGTGCAAAGTTTTGCTTGCATAGCACAACCACAAGCGCAGAAATACTGACAGCCCCATCAAACGTACCAGCTTTAAATGGCAATCCTTGACCTATATCTCCCAAAATTAAGTCACCATCTAATTCTCTTTCATCAACAGCTACGTCTAAAAATAAAATAATGTATTAATATGATATTATGGCTACGGTCAACGTGACACTACAAATGCTTCGAAGCATTCCTCTTCTCTTTTCTTTCAATGAAGAAAGAAGGAAAAGAAGAACGCTCCAGAGCATTTGTATCACGTTGACCGTAGCCTATATATCAAGATATATATATATCTTTCAGCAACGTGCACAACTTCATTTGAGGTTATAATTGGGTACAACATTCATCGCACGATACTTTTATAATTGCAAATCGGAAACGTACCTCGAGTTCAGCTCTTCTGCGATCAACGAAGTCGGGATCGAACGTGTCAGTCGTCACTTTCTGCCAAGCGTAGAGAACCTTCTTTTCCGGCAGCGATGGTAACACGATGTAGGGATACGAAATCTCCAGATAAGCACGAAGCAATTCAATTCAGTATATCGCCGGCACGATTACGGTGTTACTGCCGTTTCGCGTACGCGCGTATGCGCGCGTTGTCGCACCTTACCTCGCGACGCGTAATAAAGAGTCACACGGTCGGTCTCGCTCCGCGCGTACTACCGTGTCTCTCGATCGATCGAGATAGGTTAACTGATCAGATGATGAACTGACTGACAGGATAGCGCTCTAAACGAACGCACTGTCTGCACTGCACTGCACTGCGATACTAACGCCGTTAGCCGCCAGTGCCGAAAAAGTGAAAGTAAAGTTTCTGATTATGACGTCATCATATAAAACGTCGGCGTTAGAAGTAGAAGAAGAAGAAGAAGAAGTATCTTAATAAAAAATTTTCACATTTAGACTTTACGTCGCAATATCTCCGCTCGTAGGGCACGGAGCGGAATATTATAAGAGAAACCCCCCCCCCCCTAATTGGACCCCAAGCTATCGATCAAGCCTACTTAGAACTTGATCCGTTCACTCGTTATCGAGATCTCAACATCTCGAGTACTCGCAACCCGTCGCGTCGCGTAAAAGAGTTACGGTCGGTCTCGCTCCGCGTGTACTTGGCGCGAGACACTACCGTGTCTCTTGATATACTTATATAATATATATTGAGTCAATGAGAGTTTATCTGGAGAGATTTTGTATCTGTTGGGGATTCCCCCAATTTAGTAATGTAAAAATTATATATATGTACTGCGATATACGTTTCGTTTGCTTCTCACGCAAAATGCTCGATAAGTTCGGAACCGCCGGAAAAAGCCGAGCCGCGCCGAAGGCGAGCGCGCGTCAGCATCCCCACGCGGCTCGCCCGACCGCCGGCCTCCCTTCCAACGAACCCGCCGCGCCGCGGTATATAAGCCGGCGCTCCGACAGGAGCCGACACTTCGTCTTATCTCCGGCTCTCTGCTGCCTTCGACGAAGCCTACCCTATCCAACTTTCTAGGGCGACACATAAACGAGGTCCGGTGCTCCGAGTCTCGACTGAGTGCTCTCAGGTGTCCCCGAACTCCAGCCTACCAAACCGACGATCACGATTCCGCGGGGTCGAGCACGCTCGGTCTCGTTGCGAGCCCTCTCGCTGTCGTGACCCCGGTGCTTCACTTCCTGCAGTATCCACCTACCGCGTCTCTGTAGGCATCGGACGTTAGACTGCGTTTCGCAACTCCGTCACACCGCGACAATTGCATTCGCGATACCGTCTATCGTTTCTACCGCTTTTCATGTGCGCACTTTATGTAAATCGCACTTCAAAACTACGCATGCTACAAGTCACAGCGCGCCGAGTGCATTCGCACTAATTTCTTTGTACATCTCGCGGTTCGTCAGTTTTGTTTTGTTATATCGAATAAAGTTTATATATATATTATAAGTTAATTGCTGTCTTTTGGGCCTTCCACTCAACTTCCTAACAAGCGATCGAGTCCGCGTTTAACTGAAACCCCGGTCGTCTCATAGTTAAAAGGCTGAACGAAGCCACTCGCAATTATCTCGCGTTCTCACGGAACGGATTCGGCGATTCGTTCGGCGCGTTTATTGCACGCCCGAACAGTATCCTTACATCGTATTACCACCGCTGCCGGAAAAGAAGATTCTCTACGCTTGGCAGAAAGTGCCGCTAGGGAATTTTTAAGTCGATTCTTATGAATCAAGCTTGAATTCGATGTCTAGGTATCCCAGGTTGCCGATGACGAGGTCCAGATAGCGCGCTTCATAGTTTTCGGTGTCCACGTGTAATAATACGTTGAATTCGATGTCTAGGTGTCCCAGGTTGCCCATGACGAGGTCCACATAGTGCGCTCCGTAGTTTTCGGTGTCTACGTGTATTAATACCTTGAATTCGATGTCCA
>NW_020228248.1:10764-11778 GCF_003070985.1 Temnothorax curvispinosus
TAGGTGTCCCAGGTTGCCGATGACGAGGTCCACATAGTGCGCTTCGTTTTGGTGTCTAAGTGTATTAATAACTTTAAATTTGAATGTAGGACACGTAGATATCGAATTCGAGGTATTAATACACGTAGACACCGAATACTACAGAGCGCACTATGTGGACATCGTCATCGGCAACGTGGGACACCTAGACATCAAATTCAACGTATTATTACACCTAGTCACCGAAAACTATAGAGCGCACTATCTGGAACCCGTCATCGGCAACCTGGAACACGTGGACATCGAATTGAAGGTATTAATACACCTGGATACCGAAAACTATAAAACGCACTATGTGGACCTCGTCATCGGCAACCTGGGACACCTACACATCAAATTCAATCTTGATTCATAAGAATTGACTTAAAAATTCCCTAGCGGCAGAATTAAAATTATGTCATGACATAATAAAAATTCGCTGAATTAAAATTATGTCTAGACATAATAAAAATTGGACGAATTAAAATTATGTCTAGACATAATAAAAATTGGATGAATTAAATGTATGTTTTGACATAATAAAAATTGGATGAATTAAAATTATGTCTGACAAAAATAATTCCGCATTTTTATTATGTGTATACACATTTAAAAAAAAAAGGTAAAAGGAGGCGCTAAGTACACGCATAGTAGTGTATATGTATTATGTTGTTACCCTGTTATGTTGTTACCTCGAAAAAAATAAAGTGGTAGTATTGTACCTCCAAATAGCTTTACCCTGTACATACTGTTTATAAAATGCATAATACTACAAAAAGGCGTGATATCCGTACAAAATTACCTTTTAAAAAAAAAAGGTAAAAAAAGGCGCCAAGTACACGCATAGTAGTGTATTTGTTGTTACCTCGAAAAAAAAAGTGGTAGTATTATACATCGAAAAACCTAAGTAACAAGTGGTAGGTATTTTTTAGTGGTCACAAAGAATTACAGAGGTAACAGTACAAAATAAAAATATTTTATTAAAATACATAAATT
>NW_020228249.1:0-9133 GCF_003070985.1 Temnothorax curvispinosus
AATTAGTATAGCTTACAGACCGCGTGTGTTTAGAAGAAAACACTTGCCATCACAATCTGGTAAGTAGGTACTATTCTGTCACTTATGTGATTATATATAACGGAATACACAAGTGTCTAAAATAAGTCATACATTTTTTCTAGAAGCCTTTTTTATTTCTTTTTATTACTTAAAACGGTACTCTAATTTGTAATGTCATTATGGGTAGTCATATTACAGTTCTTACTTATATTAATAAAATTTAGTTTTTACGAGTCGCAATATAAAAAAAGGACTTGTATAAAATAATTATTGAAAGAGATATAGGAATAAATTATATCACACATATCAATAGCAAAAAATATAGATTGATAGTAATGTTACGATTATGTGATTAAGTATGATTTTTTACTATTATACTATCAATCTTTTGGATAATAGTTACAAACAAAAGAAATTTCTAAATTTAAAAACTTTTTGCTAACACAATTGTACATAAATTACAGATTATAATATAGACCGTATTTTAATTTATAATATATGTATCAATGTTTTTCTAAAATAAAATTTGGAATGGTAGCATATTTTACCTAACGCTTTATGTTTATAAAGTATTGCACTTTCATTACCGATATCACTTTAACTTTCATAATGACAATTACAAGAACATTTGAACTTGATGTTACACGCGTAAATAAGAAGAAAACGTGCTTAAATTTTTCTCAATTATTTCGACAAACTTGCTTCGCTCCGATTTATGCTTCTCGAATGTAGGACATCTGGGCCAAGTGTATCAAATTTTGGTCGATCAATCACTCCGAATCGCTGCGACGTTAGCACTCACTGTCCACTCACCGTCATTGTCGTAGGTCGATCATCCGGAGCGAGCAGGATGACAATGGAAGATCGCACGGGTGGCATCGACCGCGCCACCCCCGCGACCTCGACGCCGGCCACGACGGCATTAACGTCGGCGTGCCCCGCGTCCATCAGCGACGTCACGCCCGACGCTTCGTACCCCCTTCAACGAGCTAGCAAGCGCTCCTTCGATGTCGCTTTCCTCGTAGCGCCCGATGAGAACCTGGCGCGTCGTCAGCACGAAAAACTGCGATTGATAACCGGACGGAAGGACCGTTCGCGAGACGACATCTCCGTGGACAACGTTTTGGACACTGACAGGCTGCCGCAAAACCTCACTATCAAACACTACGACAACGAGTCTGGCGGTGGTTCAGACAGAAGAAGATTGCTGCAATGCACGGAGAACTCACTCAGTCCACCATACGTATCACCCAGAACCTTAACGCCAACCTTGCCAGGGCTTTCGCCAGATTCTGACAGGAGGAGATACGCGCCGACCGGCGGTCGGCTTCAGAAGACCCCGAGTCCGCCTACCTTCATCGGCCATCATCAGTCTATGCTGACCTGTCCGGATTCGACAGATTCTTCGATCTTGGCCTGCCCGAAGGTTTACGAGACTGGTATCTCCTGCGCGACCGATCGCCACGGGGAATCCCGCAGTGCCTTCACGAAGGTAAATCTGATCGGGCAGCGGAACGGCTTCAACGACGACGGCCAAGCATCGCCGAGGTCATCGATATCGCCGGATGATCGCGCGAGTTATCAGAGCAGCGTCAGTCCGCCGGTGGTGTCGTTGCCCGGTGCGACGAGCTACAAGTATGCGCCGTTTCCTACCAAGATGGCGTACCCTTTTCTGACCATGGGAGCAGAGGCCGGTCAGACGGGGCTGTTGGAGAACTTGAAAATCCCGCAGATCGCTCAGCCGCCTAAGGTGCCCAGTCCGAAGATGCCCGCTTTTCGACCGGATCTTCCGCCAGTTTATCCCAATCTTCCCTACAACCCCATCTCCGTATTCCCACCGATGGCGGACGCTCTCGCCAGGCCGAGATTCCTGGCTACGGCCGCCGGGGTGGCCGGCCTCTTGCCGCCGTCGTTTGCCGCTCTGACTTTACCGGCGCAGAACGTCTGCGCCAAGTGCAACCTGTCGTTCCGTATGACTTCCGACCTGGTCTACCACATGCGCTCTCACCACAAGAGTGAGAGTGCGGGCGAGGCGGCAAGGAGGAGGAGGGAGGAAAAACTCAGGTGTCCCGTCTGTGATGAGAGCTTCCGTGAGAGGCACCATCTCACTAGACATATGACCGCCCATCAAGATAAGGAGAGCGACGGCATTGTTGACCAGGTCGAAATCAAGAGGAGGACTACTACTGTTCACAGTAAGTGACGACGAAAAATGCCGATCGAAGCCGATATTCTAACGGCTGGCTATTCCTTTGAGAACTGAATTGGTGCGCAATGAGACGTAGCAGATTATGGAATTTGTGATAACGGTGAAATTGTTGTCCATTTATATCTTATTAAATTGAGAGAGAAACTGAGACATTACTTCTTGCAAAAAAAAAAAAATGTTCGAGCTATCAGAAATATATAAATTTAATATTATCATATTCTCAGTAATTTTGGTTAAACAAATTTTCCACATCTTTTTCATCGTGAATATATGTAATGTGCAGATTTACAGAGGCATTTTTTATTTAATAAGTATTTGTTTGCTAATTTAGAATCGATTTTTTCTTAACAAAAATATCGATCGATTAAGTTTTTAAGCTATGAGCGATTGAAAACGAAGACTTTCCCGGGAATTAAATTTCAGGAATGCAAGTATATGAATAATTTTGTTTTTTATTTAATTTGAATAGATTCAAGTGGATACATTTGTAATTAAAAGATTGATTATAACATATATTCTTGCTAAGAACAAATCGATTTGAAATTGAATAAAAAACTAAAAAAAGGGCCGCTCCTTGAATTTACACTCTGTATAGATGTATACTATTGCGGTATTTACATTGTATACGTGTATAATAAGAAAATTTTAATGTCTACATAGAACAATTAATATCTACGGATATGTCGATCCATATACAAAAATACCCTAGTATAATTCATGCACTGCGATGAAGACATTCCCTGTCTAGTCAATATTAGGTAGGAACAATTTGTAAATAAATTTAATTGATTAAAGTAAGTAAAATATAAGAGTTATCTGTGAAGAAAAAAAGAGAGAGAGAGAGAGAGAGAGTGTGTGTGTGTGTGTGTGTGTGTGTGTTTGGTAATTGAATTTGATCAATTTAAAATATAGAAATTTATAGTTTTTAGAAAATAAAAAATTTATTGAAACATTTCAAATTATAATTCTTACGTTTCTTTAAGAAAAAGATTGAAATATCAAATAGAATAGACAGACTTTGAGATGTAATTTCGATTTTCCGCAGAAAAATATAAAAATTTAAGCTATAAGAAATTTAAGATAATCTACATAATTAGTATTTGGGTATATGATTGAAATACACATTAAAATACACATTAAATTCATTAAATAGACATTAAAATTCTAAAGTACTTTTAAACGTTTAGACCTTACATATTACATCCGTTTTTATATTTGAGTGAGACAATGAGTATTTGATATTTCTATCTCTTTTTTTTATATAAATTCTCAAAATTTTATAAACTTTAAAATATATTGAAGATTGTTCAGAAACGTTTAATTATTTTAAAAATAAATAAAATAAACAATCTAAAAACACGTACGTAGCTCTGGACACGAAACCAACTGTAGTAATAAAGTATCCTAAAATCATGCAGTTATTTGAAAAGCAGCGTGCTAAAATTGTCAGAGATAAAATAATCGCAGTCGTATTTCGATATACTCGCAAATTACATACGGTCCATTCGAACGACTCCATTTCCACGATGTATTGTAGAAAGTAAAATATTTGCCGCGTATTTACAGCGGCAGACAGGTGAAACGGGTGTAGTGGGTGCGAATGTGGCGATAGTAGCAGCGCAGGGGGCGGCCGGGGATGCGGAAGGGTTGCGCGTGTTGCGGAGGGGTGGTGCAAGCGTGTAAAGCGCATTTCGGCCGTGTGTACGGAGGTGAGGGCGGCGCGGTAATAAATAGATCGTAAACCGTAACCCGCGTCACACACAAACCGTCGGAGCGCGCATAATGGTAGGAAACAATGAATGCCGTAATCGGAAACAGTGCCGGTTTGTTATCTGCCATTTACACTCCATTTAACTTCAAACGGCGAATCGGCCTGCGCGCATTCGCGTTTTAAATACAGCCCGGTTTCCAACCACCGTCGAGAGCCGCCCCCACCATCGTTCTCCACCCCCGTCGCACTCCCACCGACGGTATGCGGCTTAACATAGGGTTAAGCTGTCGTCGAGTGGCTTAATATTGTCCGAAAATTACGTGAATTATCGCCTCGCGCATCCCGATGTCACTGGAAGAACTGAATCCGTACAGAAGTAACATTTTAATCTGCATTTACAGAGTAAAAAAAAAACAAATTATTATTTCTGATTGAATTAATCGTTTAGTTTTGATTCATATTGCGATTCAATATAGTGGAATTTTGAATAGGGTTATTTATAGAAATCTTGAGGAGAAAGGCGTATCATTAGTACGACCTATGCAGTATTCTGTACAGCAATAATCACAGTAGCGTGTAAATACAGGTAGTAAAACTTTTAATACAAAAGAGAATGCGTTTATAAATTATGGAACTATAAGTAAGTTGGATGTATCGATATTGAAAGAAGGAGACAAACTGAAATATCGTATATAGATGTTTAACGAACGATTCGATATATTCTACAATTGTCAGAAATATTATCAGAAATAATATTGACAGAAATATTAACTAAGATATCGCAATGTGTGTGTGTGTGTGTGTGTGTGTGTACGAAGTTGTTTTAAGATTAAATGTGATATATAAGTCTGTATAGTAAACTATTAATTTTTCTTCATTATAGAGATATCGATGTTCTGTTTCGTTTTATAAGAATTGATTTATCCAGATATCACGTTGTATCACTTTGTTGTAAATATCACATTGTACATAAGCACTGTATGTAATCTAGCTTGTTGTTAATTAATAAAAGAATATCCGTGATAATTAAAACCATATATAATATTTCATATCCTCTTGATTTATTATTTGCTGATAGAGGTTATTAGTTCATAGATTTATATTAGTTATTAATAAAATATTAATTGGAATTTATACCTACATATATTATGGAGTATATTTTTATATTTTTATCATTATTTATATTGTCTGTGAGAAAAAAATCTTTTTGCACAACATATACGTAAAGATCTTTATATATACCTATATATACATATATATTTTTTTTAAACAATTATTCTTAATTGATTTTGTTGGGCACAATACGAGTTCACAATGACTTTCCAGATATAGAATCGATCTTGCTCTTTACTTCATGGACGTCGTCCATCCTTCTCTTGTCTCCTCGGTGCTAAATCACCGAAAGCCGATTACGCGGCAATAGATTAATTTCTGGCCACTCAGAGACCTTTCTCTGACATCCAATTCGCGGGTGCCGGATCGATTGTTATTTCACCCTACGTTCGAGTAAAATAGTACATAAAACATCAAACAATCTCTCTTACATATTTATATTTGTAAGAGTTACAAAGAATCTTTAATTATAGAAACGGTTTGTGCATCAATTTTTTAATCACACCTGATATTAAAATACTTGCGTTAAAATATAATATGTATATCTCAATTATATATCCCAATAATACAGTTTGAAATTAAATATAGGAGAATATTGTGATGTAATTGTTGTTGTGATATAATTGGTAAGTTACGTTAAAGTATAGAATTAATACATTAACACTTATCGCATTATGTCGTTTTTATGAGTAAAAGATACCTCGCAAACTCTTTCACAAAGACAACTGGCTCTTGTCTCTCTCTTGAGAGAAAGTCATTGCAAAATCCCCTAAACGGGTAACGTTAAGCTCGTCGAAACCGCGGCCAATACGACAAACAATCTCTTACCGCCCTCGTTCCGGCTTAAGCTCGCCCCTTCACCACCCCTGAAGTAAGTGTACTTACCCTCTGCCCAAGGTCCATAAAGATAAATAACATGGAGCACCCGAACCTCGTAGTTGTATCCCTTACAGGGCGATGAAGGGACCCCTGAGGACTCCCATCATCCCTTCGTTCTTTTCATCATCCCTCTTTCTCTTTCTCATACTTTCTATCGTGGCAAAATTCTTTTCTCTTACTTTTATCTTTTCTTTTTATTTTAACTTATTTTTCTTCTGACTTTGATTCTTTTTAGATTAGCAAATATATTTCTCTATACAATCTTAATAAACGTAGATTTGCGAATTTTGTTTTCTAAATTTTAACTTTATTTAATAACAATTGTTTATTTTCTTTACATGTATGAAGATAAAATTCATGAAAATAAAGGTAATTAGTAAAATAAGAAAATTAATTATTATAAATTATTTGAAAAGCAAGAATAAATTAATGAAACAAAAGCGTTACGAGATCGGGGCCCCACGCTTTCATTTAAATCGAGCACCCTGTATCTGTCTTCCTCTCTCGCGATCAGTCCGCTGCTCTTCCCACCCTTGTTAGCGATACTTCCCGTGGAGAATCGCGCGCATGCTTGTTCTGTCAGTGAAATAATGACAATGTCATAGCCCGGGCCCGATTCGCCACGGCACCCTTGCCACGTGGGCGACGATTGGACGCGGATATGCTAATATGGCGTCCGTTCCGAGACATTAAGTTCTCGGTTTACCGATTCTCGCCAGACGAGCCGCGTCTTGACGTCCACATCACCTTCCGCCATTGTGCCTTCAATCACGGGATACGCATTTTCTTTGGGGATCTCATGGGGTCTTCACAAGGGAAGACATGAGTCATTGCTTGCATCCATAGAATTTGATCTATAGATTTTTCTAACTTGGAATTATTTTTACAAAATTTTCAAAATTAAGTTATACATGTATATAGAAGAGAAAGAAATTTTAAATTAATCGTATTAAATTGCATTATTTAAATGTAATATTGCGAAATATTGCAATATGCAAAAACCGATTAACTTAATTCACTGTTGTTTTCAATGTAACTTCCCGATTTTTAACTAATATGCAAACACAACGATATTAATCGAGTCTCGCGCATCGCTTTTTGCCTTAAGTACTTGTCTGTCCTTTATCATTGGTCACCCCGAATCCCGTTTGGTCACGGTCTTCCGGTACGATTATGTAACTTGACTGCGAACACGCAGCTTACATCGGTCTCACGATGCAGCCGGTTACAGCATTTCGGTGTCAATCAGGCGTCGCTAAACGATTTCGTTCGCGCAAGCTAGCACTTTTCTAGGGCATATGTTGTGATTTGCTCGTGGAGCTTCGCACGTATATTCGGTACGCTAATAGTGTCTATGAGATCTTTATATTACGCTTCTGATTTAAAGCATCGTTATTATCTTCAGAACTTTATCTTAATTTGAAAAACAAAAGATTCAAGAAATTTGACAAGAAGATTCCTTTTCGAGAGAGTGTTTCCATAGACTTTTTACATGTCTGATAAAAACTGGAAGTGCTTTTCATCGATATCATTAAGAATGTAAATGAGTATATTCTCACATTTGTTTTGCTATCTTCCTTATATATTTAATTAGGGCCAAGAGAATATTATTTCGCTCGCTGGATGAATTTTTGGTCATGGGTTTTCGCAGAACTTGACTGCTCCCGAAGCGCAACGGGCTTACGGGCGATCG
Source organism: Temnothorax curvispinosus (assembly GCF_003070985.1). NCBI lineage: Eukaryota > Metazoa > Arthropoda > Insecta > Hymenoptera > Formicidae > Temnothorax > Temnothorax curvispinosus. The sequence continues at coordinate 7,627 of NW_020228249.1, forward strand.
AAGCTCGCGGTGGCAACCTTGAAACGTTGAAGCGGCGAGCTGTCTCGGCTTATTTACGACGTACGTATGATGAAAAACGGAAGCGAGCTCCGGTGCGATCGTGCGGCCGCCCGGAGCGGATCGTCCGGCCGGGCGGAGGGATGAAAGGGGTGAAAGGGCCTGCTCTCTCTTCTGCCGGAGCACCTTGATTTACTGTCGACGATATTTTCTCGTTGGTGCTAGTTGGCGCCTACCGCACCACCGCGCCCGACAATGGCGGGCTCGCTTGACATTTTGTTTCGAATTATTGCCCGCGCTCGCGCGGCCGGTCCTTTCTATTTCGCCGCTCCGACCGCTCCTCCACCGAGCGCGACAATGCTCTATTTTATTCTGCTCTATTTTTATTCTGTTTTGCCTGTTTGTGTTTTTTTTTTGTCGCGTTATTTTTCGGCAGCCGCTTGCTCTTTGTTGCGCCGTCGTGGAACGTCGACGCGTATCCGCCCGAATTTCGCGGCTCTCGTGGCACAGATTTATCATCACAATTACGCCGGGAATAGCCGCGCGAACGATCTTCTAAGTGCTAAGAACAAGTGCGCAAATAAGGCGCCGTTGTATACATATGTGTAGCTACTATGACGAAAAAATAAATCTTCAAACTCTAAGATATATTTTAATAATGGCAAAATCGTCATTCTTTGTGTTACAGGTACACGAGTATCTTCTGTAACTGAGCTTCTGTGTGTTTGAGAAAATGACAGACCAGAATAAGCCGTTGCTGTAAGAAACGTCCGTTTTAAATCTTTAGTTTTCTTTTGGTGAGTCATTATTTAATATATTTCTTTCTATTTATTTTAATTGCTATTTTTAAAGAACATTTAAATGTGTTTCCCCCGAATCAATTGTGATTTTTTCTATTTTTACTTCTTTTCTTTTTGGTCAATCTTATAATTTTAAGTAGTTTCTTTGTGGTAATTGCGATTTTTGGAAAAGCAAGTTGTAACCTTCTTTCATCTAAAATGTGAATAGAGATGATAAGAAAGGATTTTAAAGAATCAATGGCGTATTGGTACACTAGTATATTATAAAAACTATTCATATAAGTATATTTATACAATCATATAATCGTATGATTTTGAGAAAGATATGTGAATATTGTATAATGTATATTGAAGACTGGAGTTTAATTCTCGCGTTATTTTCTTTTGTATAACGAAGCGTATATATTCGTATTCAATCAGCAGCTGGCGTGGCACGAATTTCTAATCTGCGAAGATCCATTTTCGCGAATAACGGCGGAAAGTTAATAAAGGGAACCGCATCTTTTCTCCCTGTCTCTCTGCCGTCGGATCACTCGACAATGGAAAAAAAGACTTTCGACCCTGCTTAAATATGTCCGACCGCAAAGCAATAAAATATCTTTATCTTACTCGTGCCATTACCCCCTTGATTCGGAGGGTTCCAATTTACATTCCTATCGGGGGGGCTTCGGCAAGATAAGTCCATTTAAATAAATTAGTAATGCTATCTC
>NW_020228250.1:0-2782 GCF_003070985.1 Temnothorax curvispinosus
GTAGGTACTCGACCAAAATTTTATGCGACTTAACCGTCGCGGTCTCTCCTCTTTATTTTTCTGTATAGGAGAACTATCTAAGAGAAAGGGAATAGATAATTATTTAATATTTATTTATTTTAAGAAAAATTTCTAAAAAAACTCCGAGATATACGAGGTAAAAAAGGGAAACAATAAAACGCCGGAAAAGAAAGTTGGCCTGTGAGTCTCGGAGACCCCCGCTGTGCATGCCTATCGCCGCAATGTCCTCTTCAGACATGTCTTTTAGGGCAATTTATTGAGGTTTTTTTTGGTGAACATGTGGGTCACAGGTTCACTGGGTCACGTTTTTGCGGTGCCATTCAATTATGACGTTGCGCGTTATTTCTTTTCTTTGTCTTCCTCTCGCTCGCTCCCGTCCCCCGTTCGCGTTCTCTCTCGCGCGCAGTCTCTCGCTCGCTCCCGTCCCCCGTTCGCGTTCTCTCTCGCTCCCGTCCCCCGTTCGCGTTCTCTCTCGCGCCCGTTCTCTCGCTCCCGTCCCCCGTTCGCGTTCTCTCTCTCGCGCGCGTTCTCTCGCTCCCGTCCCCCGTTCGCGTTCTCTCTCGCGCGCAGTCTCTCTCGCTCCCGTCCCCCACAATAAATATATTTTATTATATATAATTAAACTATCTAAGGGGTAAGGAGAAGGAAGGGAAATATATAAATATTATAATTATTCAATTTTTTGTTTATTTTGAGAAAATTTATAATATAAAAACTAAAAAATTTATAAGGAGGATCAATTTATTCGGAGGATCTTCACCTGAAACATACAAATGCAATATGATTAATATAATTAATAAAAATTCAAAATTTTTTTATTAAAAAGCGATTATTTTACCAGACTTCATTTTCTTCCTTTTCTTCAATTTCGTCGGAGGTATCCTCTCCGAAAAGTCTGAGCAGCGCGTACCGAGATGTTTCTCGGTAATCGCACATATCTCTCTCATCGCGTCTATCCTCTTGGACCCAACGCCGGTGAGCTATGTTGATGAATCCCGGTATCACATAACTCATCCACAGCTGTAAAATCAATATATATATATAAAATATTATTGTACTTTTTTTTTCAAAACATGCGCGCACACACAAAAAATAAGACTTACGTGTTCCCGTGCAATGCGCACCCGCACCCACCGCTCATCCGTCACGACCTGTATATTTAACTGCATCTGCTAAACAGAAAAAAACATTTAAAAAACTATATTATGTCACTATTCACTATACACTATCACCGTGTCTTCCGTACCGTGCCCTCCCTCGGAATCAACACTTCTACGTATTGCACCATTTTTTGACACTATCGAAACTTTTTGAACGTTTAGTTTCGTGGACTCGACGAGACTGAATTCTCGGTTCTGCAACGACGGTTGCAGAACGAAGCGGGGTAAAATGTCACCAGTGAAAGAAATGGTAACAGTTTACAAACGGATAGCCCCTTCCAACGAAAAGAAATTAAAATGAAATATGTCTCGCACTACAATGGCAGGCAAAAGTTCGACGGAGCATCGACACATGTGAACGCGTTCTCTGTCGCTCGCGTCTCTTCGTTCGCGTCCTCTCTCGCTCGCGCCCCTTCGCTCGCGTTTCTTTTCTTTATAATAAATAATTGGGAGAAGGAAAGATAATTTTAGATACAGTGGGTGAAGGACATGCACGCAAAAGAAAAATACATCGTTCGTTTTAGGGTGTAAGAAAAGCCTGTTTATTTAACTCTTCTTTTACATAATATATCTTACGTGCTAAAAACTAAAGCTGCGAGCTCGCAATCGATGATCTGATTCGTATTGAACGCATCGCTAGCGTATATTACATTCGACGCTTCCTCGGGATCCTTCGCAGTGGACGCGATATCGGAGAACTGCGCAAACTTTGCATCGACCGTCGCAAGTATTCTGATCAAATGATTGAATCTCGCATCGATGCATCGATCGAGATCGAACATACGATGCAACGTCGATTCGGTCATTTTCAAGCATACGTTTGCAGATTCGAGACGTATGAGTTTGATGTTATTAACCGTACAAACTCTCACCGTTAGCGGTCCAACGTTTATAAAACTATGGATATCTTTGAAGTCATTGCGAAAGAAATTCTGAATATTTTGCCGTTGCTCGTATAGCGCCTTCCACGTTTCGAGAGACAACAGCAGTTCCTTTCCTCGGCGAGGATCTCCAATGGCGATCTCCACGTAGCTCGGTGGACCCACGTTGATACCAATTTCGAGGAATTTGTATTCCGTAGCTGTCAGCGCGTATCGTCTGCTGAGTATACGAACCGCGCGACGATCCAACGAAATGCTGTAGAAAAAAATAATGAGATTACTTTCAAAATAATACAATTCGCAAAAAAGATATAAAAAATATAAAGCTCTATAAATTATACAAAACTTACTTGTTTTCACACGTTGGAGTTTCAACATCGGGAATCGGCACGTAATAATTCATACGTCTGCTGCCGCTGCTGCCGTTGTTGCCGCCGTTGCTTCCTCCAACGGAATACATTTTTTCTCTCGGTTATGAGAAGCGGACCGTTCGCACAAGCAGCCGATACGAGACTAGTCGTATAAAATTAATCGAGTATACGCGACAGCACCCACTATAACCCCTCCAAACTATGATGAAGGAAGGGAAAATTAATGTTTCTGTAACGCGCAATCAGCGCTCTGAATTTTAGGAGAGGGGACTAAGGTAGGATGTTTTTTATTAAGACGTATACCCCCCCCCCTCCCCCTCTCCCCTCCGCATGACATCAACCGCAAAAC
>NW_020228251.1:0-3069 GCF_003070985.1 Temnothorax curvispinosus
CCTACGGATATATTAATATAAAAGTTATAAAAATGTTTGTGATATATTGCACACGGAACTCGTCTATTGGTCCGGCGCTCCGGCTTGGCTCAACAAGCCAAAGTCGATGTTGACGTCCCCGGTGTCCTTTTGTTGGCCGGTTTCCCTCTTGGATGCCTCGCCGATACCAGCGGGCTGTGTCTGCGCCTCGCCGTGTCCAGCGGGCTGTGTTTGCGCCTCGCCGTGTCCAGCGGGCTGTACGTCGATCGGCTGACCTTGACTGAAGCGTATCGCTCCGGAAATTATGTCCTCGATAGGCGAGAGGATCTGAGTGCTGGCAACACTCTCGAAACTGCAGTCCTCCGCACCTTCTATGTTCTCCGCTCTCTGATTGGCCGGTTCCCCTGGCTCGATCGACGGCTCCGCCATGCCCCGCACTGTGTCGGACGCCTGGGCTGCCGTGGTTGGCTGACTCTCTCCGCCGCTTCGCTCAGGAGTCGACTCTGGAATCGTTGGTACAGCCATCGATTTCAAGGTTGTGACCGGATCACCGATGAATGATGGGTCCGTTCCGTTTCGCGCAGTGAGCGCATGAATCGCAGGCAAAGCGCTGCGCGCATTGATATCGTTCCGTTTCGCTGATGCGCATATGCGCTCTTGGAAACGGAACAGCTCTTGATGCGTTTGATGTAAAGTTGAAAATGGATGCTACGGTACCATGAACGACGCGCTATCAGCAATAACCTCATTGTTACTAATAAATTCAAATGACAACGAAATTGGCAGTAGTGAATCCAGTGATAGTGAAAATGAAGATAAAGATGAAGATATTCTGTTTAATTCAGAAATGGAAATATTATATACAGTATTAATGGTTAATGAAAAATTAACAGATTATGTAGAACGAGTTATTCCTGGATATTCGAAAACAATATTTAAAGAACATTTTCGGTTGAGTAATCATTATATAATTATATTTTTGTATTTAAAAAATGAGAACATAAATAAATTAATCTTTTACTCCGATTATTCCAAACACCATTATTAAAATATAATAAAAACAATTAATTTTGTAAATATTTAATTAACTAATTACTTAATCAAAATAATTAATTACTTAACCAATTTTTTTATTTATTTCATGTTCTTATTTTTTTTAAATTAATGAAGTTTTTATAAAACTAGACACTACCAGACGCGCGCGCTTTGCGCGCGCTATTTAGCTTTAACATTATGCTATTATATAATAATCGCGACACGACGCGGGACGATTAACCTCGCGACACGACGCGAGCTGTCACATCATGACACACACGACGCACTACACGCACGAAACTCGCCACACTCCGCGATGACAGGGATGAAGCAAGCTACGGCGCGGCAATCAATCGAGATAGCCATTCGGCATTGCGGAAAAGAGGCTTCAATTTTACGATACAAACGAAATTCACTCAGGTAACACGCCTTTTTTAAAAGTGGATTAATTTTTACAAAATTAATTGTTTTTATTAGATTTTATCAGTTAAACTTCTCTATTTTAAAATATTTCCTGCAACATTTAAAATGGTGCTTGGAGTAATTAATCCAGGATTACGTGCTATTAATAATAATATACCCTATGGTAGAAAAAGAATATCAGAAGAATAGTTACACACACTATTTTATATCACAAGTGCGTCTAAAGTTTAAAGGACTTGATTCCTACAGGTATATTTAATACTTATTCTGTACAATGAAAATATGGCAAAATATAATATATTACATATATATTAAATATATATTAAATATATAATATATTAAATGTTACTTATATAAGAAGTTGTAACATTATTTAATTCACATGACATATTATTGTTGTAGATCTGTAGCTACAAAATTTGGCTGTCTTTAATTCGAGCATTACGGCGAGTAACATATGCTCTACATTGTGTTTCACCTCGTTTTATTAGATGGCCAAGAGATCAGATTGCTTTAAATGTGATGGAACGGTTTCAACGATCATGTGGCTTTCCCAACATAGTTGGCGCTATCGATGGCACACACATTAAAATCCGAGCCCCTGTTGAAGATGCAAACTCTTACATTAATAGAAAAAAGTTTCACTCCATGAACGTTCAAGTTGTATGTGATTCTCAGGGCCTATTTACACATTGCTATGCTGGACAGCCGGGCTCTGTCCACGATGCGAGAGTATTCCGAAATTCACCGGTGGCTCGATTTCTCGAATTTCCCGAGTATTTTCCGAATGATTCTCATATCATTGGAGATGCTGCCTATGGCATTCATCCCCAATTATTTTAACACCAAGATGATTATTATATAGTAATAATTACACGTCTTTCAATAGTTTTCTTTTTGTATTTACTTTTATTTGTCTTTTTCCTACAGTTTTAAATATTATAAAAAATATTATTGGAAATATAATCAGGGACGACTTGAAATGTGGTGAGATGAGCAGGGAACACAACAATCTTGGTCTTTGTACACTCTGAATACTGTCTTTATTATATATAAGTATATCACACTCTGTAACTTAAACCGTAACCGACACGTCTGAACACGACGGTGATCGAGGCTCTTGTGAGCACCACTGATGCCCGCACGCACGCGTGGCGCGCCGAGTCGCGCCGCCAACCGGGGGCTGCCTTCTAGAAGGGCGGGAACTTATTGCTCGTTCAAAGTCTTCTCCCAACAAATATTATAATAATCGACTTCGTTAAGTAATAGTAATTAAGTAGTTGTAATAACCGCCGCCTTTTTCCGAGTTCATCTAAAAATATTATTAAAATAATAATATAATATAATATCATTAATATCAAATACGTTGAAGAGTGCTTAAAAAACTAACCTGAGTCTTTCAAATTATTTGTATCACAATTTTCATCAGGTTGGAGGGTACTTGGTTCTTTATTTTTTACATCTTGTACAAGTTGCGCCAAGAAATTTTTGTCTTTACAGAAAAATATTAACACATTTATTAATACAAAAATACAATTTATTTAAAAAAAAATTTTTTTTTAATTTTACCTCCTGATGCTTTTGACGCAGTTTCTTAACTTTATTTATGACTAAGGTTAATAATTCGTTATC
>NW_020228252.1:0-4633 GCF_003070985.1 Temnothorax curvispinosus
AGAAAATGCATATTTGTACATCTATAATTGCTAATATATATTGACTTATGTTGAATAACTCACTCCGCGTATGAACGTCATTATTATACGTACAGATTCTAAATAAAAAATGTCAATTCTTCAATAGATTACGATATCGTTTTTTTGCAGGTTATTGAAGGTTTACTTAAATTAATATAAAATTTAATTGTTAATAATATTATTTATTATTTATTATATAAGTAAGCAAATTACAGCATTATCGCTTATGTACCGGTTGTTGTACCGACGTACAGGTCAGCATGAGGGGTTGCCATTCTGGGCAACGACTGTGCAAGTGCGCAGGTCGTTCACAGCTGCGTATAAGCTTAGGTATATTATAATCACTCACATATAATGCGCGAAAGCCTACGCAGCTATGAAATACCATGCGCGCCTGCACGAATGAGCAACCCGTCATACTGGCCTGTATGTTGTGGCAACACTGTACGTTTGATTTAAAACTTGACACAAAATATTACAAAACAATATATATTTATTGAGCGAAAATAAAATTACCTATTGTAATTAGAATATTATTAAAATTTAATGTCTACATGTACAATCAAACTTTCGGTCGTCTTATCCGGGAAAATATCTGAAGGTTCAAGTTCTCCTGAAATAAGAAGAATTAAATATAATAAATATCAAATCTGTAAATAATATGGATATGAATGCAACTACTTATTTTTTATATTATGATTTTTAATATTTAATTTGTTAAGTCACACATAACTTCCAGTTGATTTCGATATAATTATTTCGTATTTTGTTGTGTAATGTTTAGGAATCATGAAGCATAAAGTAAATATTATTGATTTTTAATAGAATTATGTAATTTTAATTTTATTAATTTGCTCATTTTTTACACGTTTCTCACATATATGCTAAACAACATTGTTTCTTCGATAAGATTATTAACATTTAGTAAGTTCTCTAAGGATATTTCGAAAACAAAAGTAAAAGTAAAGTTGTAGGTAAGTAATTTGATGACCAAATGAAGTCTGGAACATGGTTGTACGATAAATCAAATTTTATAATACAAATAATTATAATGTAGTTCAGTACGGATATATGCCCTTTTTAGACTGATTTCTGAGACAAAAAAGGCATTTAATTCTCACTAGTGTATAGTTCATCAAAGACCACCATGAAGATCTCACAATCAGTAAAGATCGAAACCGATTTTGGAAATCACATTTCACAATATAATTATATTTGTTATTTGTATTATAAAATTTGATTTTTTGCACGCGTACGAAACGGGGATTCGATCGTACCCCAAACTCGCACTATAGCCATCAAATTGTAACTAAAATTATATATTAAAGTGTCAAACAGATAAATTTTGGTTTAATTATATCAAATACTAGAGAGATCTTCTGCGCATATATTTTCGAAACAACATATTTGCATTTTCGTATAAATGCGTATTACACTTGTAATAATTGTTTACCTACTTTATATTTAGAATGTTGTTATATTCGCGAGCGCGGAAGGAATTTCTATTTCGTGCGCGCTCGAAAGAAATTCTGACACTTTCTTAGCTACAACACTTACAAGCGAATGCGGAGCAGCGTGCAAAGAACCGGAGCTTTATCAGCTTGCACTCCGAATCCCCGTTTGCGCTCCGAAAATTGCGCTGGGCCAATCGGCTATCGACATCCGACGTAAGTAATTTGGCAAATCTGAACTGATCAGTTGTTTTCGAGTAATATACACCGAGGTAAATATACACCGAGGTCACACCTGGGTGGTCACCACCCCCATAATAATTTTCAAATGTTTACCAAACGCAACTGACATAAAGCTGGCTTAAAGCCTATCTACTGCACGGATCTTCGAGAGAGGGACTCTAAATAGAGATCTTGAGTGGAGGGACACTGATTATAAAGCCTATCTTAAAAATATCAGGCCTTGAATTTTTGTCGGGGTGGCCGTCATCCAATGTGGCCTCGAAGGGTCTTAAGGAAAAGATCTCGATTTACTCGGAATTAATGCGGAATATTTTTAATAATATCTAGAATTAATGCAATATTATTTATATTTGTTTTATTAGAAGTATAGTAATGACCGTGTTCGAATAGTGAGGTCAATCAATTGAATAGTGAAAAGGAAAGGTAAAAATTATATTCTTGCAAGCTAGATGTAAAAGAGAGATTGGATATAACATTATTTTCCAGAAACTGTTATAACCGGCACAGAACTAGATTAATTTTTTCATTTTTATTCGTATTACGATAAATTGTACGTATGTTATTTGTACTATTTACGATCTATGGTTATGTATAGTTTGTATATGTGAATACATTCTTACAAAATTCTTCGACAACATGTTTATGTAATTATAATCTCGTTTATGTAATTACAATTTAATAATAGTTTTGTTATGTGTGTAAAATAAAATAAAATTTAAGACAATATTATGCTGATAGATATTTTAATTTATTTAACAATTAGCCCACCACCAAGTAAAGTTATACCCAAACATGATATACTTATAAGTGCAAAGAAAATATCATAGTTCATAGTTAAAGATTAGTGCAGTTGTTTATAGAACTGAAGCGAGAGAAGAATAGAAGCAAGAAGTAACGTTGTCTTAGTTCCGAGTCAGAGTCCAAGTTAGAATAGCCTGTCCAGTCATTATTTCCCGATGCTAGTTCAGTCCTCATTTTTGCCCCTATATTTAAGGTCCTGATGGAGGATTTCCTGATCTTTGCTGGCCTGGTTCCATATTATTTTGCGCTGAGAATAACCGTTTTTGGCCCCCATCTCTTTGCATCCCTCCTCCCATCCCTCCTCCCATCTCTACAAAATAAATCTGTATTAATAATGGGCGCATTTCTTATTGTAAAAATATGATATTTTTATTAGATATCCTAGCATGGGAACGCGCGCGTACATACCAGAGCAGCAAAGAGAATTGAAAAAGAATTCTTTTTGAACTCCCGAATTATGAAATTAATTCTTTTTTTTATACCATTTCGGCTTTAAAAGAACTCTTAAGAGTTTAAAAGGAATTCATTTTTATGTTATCAATTCTGAGGCTTTCTTCAGATATAAAAATAATTATTTCTCTACTCCATAAGAATTCGCAATAAATTCGAAATTACACTTTTAGATAGCATTTCAATGGATTTTTATCTAAGCGCTACCTATTTCGAATTCATATTCATTATGAACCAAAAAAAGGAATTTCTTTTGTATCTGAAGAAGAATAAGAAAGAATCTTTCATGATTTTCCAAAAACAATTTCTGCGTCAGAAAGAACATAAAATATACAGATGCGTTTTGCCATCTCTATTATACACTGTGCGATACCGGAGATATAATTAAGCAGATTTGAAGAATATTAGAGCTCACACAAACTCGCTTTTTATCCTGTCGCGCGAAGATTTTTGCTTAGGAGAAGCCACTGGTGCATGCACTGCAAATCTAAGAGTTTGATTTTATACACTTTTTTGTAGTCACTTTTTAAACATTCACTTTAAACACTATTTTGATTAATAAGTGTTTAATTTTAATTCGGTTTTAGTGTTTTATATTTTGCGTGTAACGCAATAAAACACTTAGATTTGCAGTGTGGCAGCCGCGTCGCAACCTCGCGCGTTACTAGCGCGTTACTAGCAGTTTTTATAAATATCAAAAAAGACTACTTTTTGAATTTATTTCGAATAAAATACGCAAATTCATAAAGAATTTGATAAGGTGAATTTTTTTGAGTTTATTAAAATCACAATAAAAACCTGATGATGATCCGTCAGAAGAAGACTGAGGAGTAGTCTCATACTGAGCATAACCCTGCACCAGCATCATCATTATTAAGGAAAATACGACCTAAAAAAATTGACAAAAATTATAATTTTCAAAGTATAATCAACATTATTAACTCGTAAAAATTGTACCAGTTAAAGAGGTACGTACACCTAGAAATAAAATCGATTATTAAATCTTTATATTTTTCAAATCTTTGATGTTTTTATTTTTTGTGCTAAAGGTTGTATTGTACTACTACTGTATGGACCAGGAGTGGATCAATCTGTCAAGTCAGGTAAAACACCTTGTTGCTTAATCACTTTAAACTTTCCTTAAAACTTTAAATGCGCTTTCTTGAAATCGTGTTTTTAAAATTGGCACCAGATATATCTTTAAAGGTATTGCATCGATTTATTTGAAATTGAATTTTACATGTTTACTCTACATGTTAAAACGTTTTTATATTGTAAAAGTTTTTTATTTTATATACATTTCTTTGTTCGTAATTGCAAAATTAGTGATTAAAATTGATATATCTGTTTCGAATACCTCATTTTGTTTAGAATAAGAATTTTTCAAAACAAATTTAGAAGATATTTGTATAGACTTTAAGAAAAACTTGGATTCTTTATTACAGATGCTTTTTTTTATAGCTATTTCAGCTCATCCGAATAATGTATCATTTTTGAAGTCGGCTTTTGTGTGCTTTTGATGTTGACTGCTGTAACACCTCAATTTTTAAGAGCTTTGCAACAAAAAAATTTAAAAATATTTTAAAATATAGGGTAAGTCGGGGAAAAATGCCAGTAGGTCGAAGATGCCACTTTGTTAATATTTCGTTCATTATCCGATAGATGAT
>NW_020228253.1:0-53855 GCF_003070985.1 Temnothorax curvispinosus
TAGTCACTTCGCTATTAGTAAAATGGAAAAAAGAAAATACAGGAGGTCGGATTCGGACGATGAATCCAATGAAAATAGAATAACTAAAAAGATAAAACGCCTGTCGAGAGATCTTAAAAAACTTGAGGATCGAATACGGAAGAGACGGGCACGTATAAGTATCAGGTTAATCGAAAACTTGATTGCCATCTTTTTCTATTCCGCCTCGTAAAGAGTGGTCGGACGATAGAACAAAATTCTATGATAGACCCATCGTTCAGGACTTAAGAGTATTTGGGCGAGCAATATTAGATAAGTAAGAAAAAGTTAAATAAAACTGTTTGATATTGCTTATTATCTATAACAAACATTTATTTTATAATTACACAGTCGTAGCCAACTTTCAACATCTACGTCTTATCTTGAAAAAGAGGCGCAAAATACAATTTAATAATTAAACGAACTTACCTGTAAGTGAAGTTCTATCATAATAGTATGAAGCGCTTCTTCCAAAAGATGGGTCCCTCCCTATATCCATATCCGACAATTTCGGATCCCGTAACTTAGGGCTACGGTTGAACTTTGAATAAAATGACGGATTGGGCGCGAACACGAGAGAAGTCCTCTAGGAAGGACAAAAACTTTTGTTTTAACTGTAAAGATTGTGGCGCCTCGACACAGAGTAGGGAGTACTTAAGTACGTGTTATTTTTCGGGAGAGGCGCTTCATACAATTATGATAGAACTTCACTTACAGGTAAGTTCGTTTAATCATTAAATTATATTAGGTAAATAAGCTCTTGGCCACACAATCTAAATAAATATTTTTTTGGATTTAAATAGTTTTTTCTACAGTGTACTTGTGTCAAAGAGACGTTACTGCCAAATATGACTGAACCTGAACTCTCTCTCGATCTAACTTTGCGCAATCGATCCTCTCTGAGGAAGTAAACGTGAAATTACAACAATTTCGAGAAATTTGGTAGGTACAACTCACCCAGTTAAAATTTCTATTGGACTATTTGCATTACAAGAGATGAAAAGATGGAAGGAGAGGTTACTCTCTCTATTATCGATCAGGACGGCCATCGAGAGCCTTGATAAATGTGTATCATGCCGATAAAGCATCGCGGTGTCGTCACGCTTTTTCGCTCATCTTGCGAGAATACAGTGAAAATTATCGGCTCATAAAAATACGAAGTCCTCTATCGATCCGTCGAGGTATAAGTATCGCTTGTATTTTCTCACCTTGACTTTTTCGCAATTATCGAAAAATGAAAAATAATCTAGCTGATATATTCAGTTTTTCAATCAGTATAACAACGAAGAGAAAACAAATGCAGTGAAAAAGGAAGGAAAGATACACAGATGCTGCAATTATTAAAGTTATTAAATTAATGTACGCTTAATTGGCAAGTGGAAAATATCCATTAAGTCGAGAAAACTCCGTATTCGCTAATATGCATAATCGGTTTAAGATTTAAATTTTTCGTGAGAGGTATACGATGCATCCTCGTAAAATAGTTTACTCTTTTGGAAAGTTTTCGCTGGAATATGAGGTTTAATTCGCTTAAAAATTTCAGAACGAGCGATGCGCGCGTTTCGCAGCTTATAAAGAAATGAGAGATCCAATAAAGTCCTATATTATTCGTCAACTTTATAATAAAGATCCTTAGCAGAACAGTTCTTCGCCGTAAAGATTGATACAATGAATAAACGCAACGGACGATTTATCCTGGAATAGAATTACCCGGAATAAAAGGAATTGTGTATGTTCTACGTGTGTGAGAGCAAACATGAAACGGCAGTCTAGTTCTTCCGTTTCCTCGCATACGTTTCATTTCAGGAATTGTTTACCGATTCCGCGCGTTTTCATCGCGCGCTCGCACTTACCCGTTTTATGAGATACGTGCTGGTCCATATCGGGAGAGCTTTCTCTACTACAAAGGTAGCCTTCGTAGATCGTCAGTGATGATACGAAGGAGAGGAGGACGGAGGTAAAAGGGGGTAATTTACCTAACACCGTGATGGAGCTGGAGACTAGCATGGCTAGTAGCCAGACCGCGGCGATCTTGAAGCCCACCATTCGTTTCGTGGATGTGTGACGTGTCCTGAGCGGATTACGGATACCCAGATAACGGTCCACGGAGATGAAGCACATGTGCATTATACTCGCCGAGCACGCGAGCACGTCGCATGTCACGTATACGTTGCACCAGACCACGCCGAACGGCCAATACCCTGAAAATTCGAGAGAGACGAGAAGCTAAGGTGTCAAGTCGGGGCGAAAAAGTGTCGCGTTATCTACTAGACGACCGTCTTAGGTTGTCTATTATTCAGGCGAAAGTTGAAGAACTTATTTTGCAATTGCTATAAGTCCGTATTTTTAAATGGAGAAGATTACGTTGCACATACAAAAGATAACAATTTTATTATAGTTGCATATTTTATATACATATAGTAGTTAAAATTCTCCAAAAATAAAATATATTTGAAATTACATGCGAAATAAAATCATATTTTCTAGTTATATTTTTAATATTTATTTTGCAAAAATAATCGTAAAATTTTATGCGTATTGTAACCTGCATAAAGCAACAGATATGAAATAATATATATCATTTTTCAAGTTTTAATCAGAGAACATTGATTAAAAATCTAGAAAGAAATGCTATATTTAAATTTTAGTCATATTTGAGTTATTAAAATAGCGTGCAAAATACAAATAATTTATGATTAAAATAACATTTAAAGTTATTTATCGCAATAATAATTGATTGTAATTTATGTCTATTCCATTTTACTTTATTTTGAAGACTTATAATTTAGTTTACATCTCTTTTTTATAGAATAGTTCATGTGTGTAAAAAATGGCAGAAGGGAGAATGAATTATTAAAAGTGAATTTTAATGATTCTTTTTATGAGTGATTTTTTTTTTATTGAGATATGACGGGAAAGAATTTAGGTGGAGAACGCATATTGCTCTAGAATCTTTTACTTTTTGTTAGGCGTTTTTAATGCTGCGCTGTTTTCGGAGAGATAATAACGAGAAAATAGGCCAGGGATAAGCCTCATTGCGTAGATAGAGGCTTAGCCAGAACGCATGAAGTTGCGCCGGCGGAACGTACGGTGCACTCCCGTGATGCGATGAATGGGCTACATCAAACGGCGTCAAATGTCGGAAATGCGTTACACAAACCATCACTTTCCTTTCCAACGTGCAAATCCCCCGAGCTGCCGATGTATTTTTATCGCTTCAAAGATTTGCGAAAACTCGAAGAGTCCGCCGATACGTCTGGAACATTTTAGGGGCTGTATTCATAGCTGATCGTGATTCGATTAATGATCGCGATTTCGGCAGTCGGATCTGGAGCGCTTTTACTCCTTACAGAAATTTATAATCTTCCGGAGCGGTTTACGATCCAATGATTTATCATTATTGATGATTATTTTTTTATTCATTTCTTTAATTAAAAGTTAAAGCAAAAAAATATACTTATGTATATATGAAAATGCTTATGTATACATATACTTTAATATTTTTCTACGTTTTTATTAAGTATAAGATATTTAAATATCTTATATATTATATCTAAATATAATTGTTTACTTGTAAAAGCGTTAAATTGTAAAAAGGTAGAATGTATAGCGTATGCGGCGAAGAAAGGCCAGAGAGAGAAAGAGTGCGGTGGAGAGGCGAGGCGGAAAAAAGGGGGAAGAGAGAGAGAGAGAGAGAGAGAGAGAGAGAAAGAAAGAAAGAGAGAGAGAGAGAGAGAGAGATAATTAATACTGTAAAAGGGGGTGGGAGTCCTTTCCATCCCGCACAAAGAACAGAAATAAATAATTACTACTAATAGAATTTTTTATTTTTCCTCACATCTAAAGAATTTATAAACATTTCACAGACCTTGAACTTTTCGTAAAACAAATCACTCGATCACACGTAATATTTTATTATCGGAGAAGTTTACTTAATAAGAGTAAAAAAATAACACTTTCTAAATGCAACAGAATATCTCGTATAATGCAGTAACTCAGTGACAGTATTCCAGGGGTTAAACAAATATTGAATGTTTGTATCATATGGTTTGTACAAACAGCGATTTGCGAAGCAAATAAGATCCGATAATGTCAACAACAATTTATGTATGCAAATCTGTAATTGAGTGCGTCTTTTCAATCACAGATAGAAAATAATCTGCAATATATTATACTGTCGGCTATGAACAACGGTCTCGAGAATTTTATCATTCTGTTTTACGACGTGCGTCTCGTTTTCACCACATTCGAATTTTCCCATTATGCAAATCCTAACACTGTAACCATAACATAGAATGAGTAACATTTAACGAGTCAAACGAACGAGACATCGCGAGTACCTCAAAGCGTAGTTTCTTCCTTTAATCCAACGGCATTGATACTAATAATCCAATTAAAACAATCAACTTAACCGTTGTCTTTTGATATAGCGCGCTGTACTCGTTGTGAGAATTAAGGCGAAAAGCGCAGAATTTCTGAGGACGCATAGTAACCCCAAAAATTTGCATAGTCGCATTATATTAAGATCTCCTCGGAGACTACGTTGCGAGGAATTTCATTAGTAACAGATTAAAGCACGGCTTGATGAGCAGGCACACTGCAATAAGGGCCTAAATACACGCAAGAAAAACGCGAAGAACAAGAACGAAAAGAAGAATAAGTGAAATAAAATAAAGCTAGTTTCGTAGAAAATTCTTAATGTCGACATTCAAGGTAATACGGACCGGCAAACGCAGACCTTCGATATAATATTTATTCAGTAAAAAAATTTTGCGTTAAAAACACATTACACACGTCACAATTTATCCACTCTAATTTTTATGTTAATTTAACAGAAGGCAAATATTGTAAATAAATAACACAAAGTAAGATGTGAAAAATTAACACAAAATTGTAACACATGGATGCTATTTGGAAGCAAAGTTTATGTTAAATTAACATATTTATAATGTTAAATTTAATTAATATAAAATGTTACACTTACATTAAATAGTATTTTCTTTCTTCTCTTTTTTTCTCGTAAAAAACAGAAGACAGCGATATCTCTTTATAATATGTAACATAATAAAATGTCGATATAATATAATATAATATAATAAGATAGAACTTTTATAGAGAGAAAAGAGAGTAACACTTAGGTGCTTATTTTAACATGTAAAATATGTCACCAAGAATTCGTGCATTTACATTTAAATTGTGTTATTTTAATTCTTAAAAACGTTAAATATTAACTTAACGCAGAAAAGTCAAAATAATACAATGACAATATATGTATGTTACATTAACACTAGTGTATGTTAAAAATTTAATATAAATCCATTTAAATATAAAATGTTTTTTACCTTGTACTTGTTCAATATCTGATTGATGATAGTTTTAGTAACAATTAAAATTAAAATATAAATATACCTACACAGTTGGGTGTTAAATATAACAAATCACATGTCCCAAACGGTTCACTTAAATTTTTATGTTAATTTGACATAATATGGATGTGTTAAATAGTAACACCAATATTATGTTAATATTTCAACAGAAAAGAAATGTAAATTTGGTCGTAATTTGAAGTTAATTATGTGTACGATTAACATAACTTTGATGTTGAATATTATGTTAAATCATCCTTACTGTTATGGAGTAAAATCAACACTTTTTTTCTGTAAATTTTAACACATTTAATAAATAAGTTCAAATTGTGTTATTTTAAACTTATTTTTTAAATTATTTTAATAATTTTCCATTTTATATTTGTTAAATTTAATTAATATAGCAGACATATGTTAAATCTACACATGTATGTGTTAATTACTTTACACAAAAACTTTAACCAGCAGTTTTACAAAATTCTTCCAACAGTGTAGCAATTAAAATTAAAGTATAAATACCGATACATGGCGAATCACATTTACAATCATTATTACATATCGTGGATATTGTATCGCATGAATATCTGCGTCGACAGATTCGAATTCGATTATTTAGCAACAATAATATATGCAAATAGAATTCGACAATAGTCGATAAAACAAATAATGTTCAACTAACATTGTAAACTTCAGAATAACAACAAAATAAAACACAAGTAAGACTGAAATAACAATCGAATAAAGAAAAAAAATAATTTAAATGCGCGGAAAATTCGCCTAAAGATAAAGTTCCAACAAGTTAAAATCTCCGTATCAATATTGCATATATTAATTGAGTTTCCATTGAGACAATTTATAAAGAGATATTCCAATTATTGTTGTTGTTATTAATTCCGCGCGTATACTTCTCTCATTCTTTTACCAATTTGAAAAGTTAACGGTGGAAATTTTCCGCGGGTTTCTCTGAAAATCCGCGTGAAGAGAATTGAAATATGAAAGGGAGTAGCCGATAGTTCGCGCATGAAGGCGCGGATGCGGCTGAATACGAAATATTTGCACAGTTCCGAGAGCCGGCGAATTTGTCAATTTTCAACCATAAAGGCCCCGTTACGCGCCGATGCGTATTCCGGTAACAAGGTGCACCGCCACTGTGTACGTGCCCACAATGCACATTCTGCACGTTTTTTGCGGCATGCATTCGCGAAAATACGCGAAAACAAACGTCGGAAATAAACCGCGCAATTTAACGAGTGTAACGAGCGAGCCCAAAGAAAGCGCATGTTTATCAAGCCTGCGATAATTTCAGCACGTTTGTCCTACCTGGATATATTGACGATGCTTCAACGCTATTTTATCACAATATAGTTAATTAAACGTGAAAATAAAAGCGCAATCAGTAATAATAAAGTATTGAGAATATACTGAATATGGTAGACAATATAGTAGTCGAATGTAGTATCAAGATAAATAATTATCAAAAAATAATTTTAAAAAAACATTTAATATTTATTGTTTTATTGCATCTTATTTTAAATAAAAAATCTTATTAAAAAATTTACTAAAAAATTAAGATTTCTTAGTTTAATTAAGATCTTAAGATATACATCCACCTAGAGGCCCGAAAAATAGGTCAAAATTCAGATTTTTTTCAGAAACGATTAGTAGGAATGAAACAAATGTTTTTGTACTCAAAGATACATGTTTTGAGAGCTTTAAAAAAAATGTTTATCAAAACATTTCCAAAAACAAAAAAATTATGGCCGCCGGCAGATGATAATGTTTTTTTTCGGCGGTGGACACTCTCCAGTTGAAACGGTCGATCTGAAATAAAAAAACCAAAGGGGTTATTCAAGTTAACAATAAAAACGAGTCGTTGACGATCGCCGATTTTTTAAATCGATTTTTTTAACAAAATGGCAACAAATTGAAACTTAAATATGGAAAATCTGTGAGACATACTGAGTTTCAATTCGTTGCCATTTTGTTAAAAAAATCGATTTTAAAAATCGGCGATCGTCAACGAATTATCTTTATTGTTAACTTAAATAACCCCTTTGGTTTTTTTATTTCAGATCAATCGTTTCAACTGGACAGTGTCCACCACCGAAAAAAACATCATCATCTGCCGGCGGCTATAATGTTTTTGTTTTTGAAACTTTTTGATAAAATTTTTTTTAAAGCTCTCAAAACATGTATCTTTGAGTTTTGAGTACAAGAAAATTCGTTTCATTCCCACTAATCGTTTCTGAAAAAAAATAAAATTTGAATTTCGCCTATTTTTCGGGCCTCTAGGTAGATGTAGCCCCTTAAATTTACTAAGAAATGTCTTGAAATTTTTCCGACATTAGATTTTTTCCATCTTCTCTAGATCATTTAAAAATAAACTAGATTAACGATTAAGATATTTGTAGTTATATATATTATCTACAAAGTGTCTGAGGGTGTATAATCGAGACGAATTTCGGGACGATTTATGACAGATGGGCGTTATCGAAGATAATTGTAGGGTCATCGAGCCGACATAGATTGGCCACTCGAAAGTACTTAATCGCCATACGGCGTGCTTCGTTGCTCGCAGCAATTTCAATCGAAACGCGAATTAATTAGCGCCATAATCACGGCACTTCGTAATAGGATCAAGGACGCCCAAAATTATTAAATGTAACACCGCCAATTTAATCCTTGTTTACTAATCTTTAACACTACTATTTTCTTTTGTATTGTGCACGAGATATTTTAGTGCATAAAATAAAAAAACTAAATTATTTTTCATAAAAATACTAATAGGTAGTCAACTTTAATATTTGGTGTTTTATATTTGGTATTTTAATATTTTAGGAGTTTATTTTTAGCGTTTTTCTAATTGCTGTGGGTATGCGTGATTATCTCGTTTATATTTCAACATATTTTTTGTTATATAATTTTGTTATATAATCAGAGACTCGATCACTTTAGACATTACAAACTTCAAAATTTTAGATTTATTAGTTTAAAGTTTCAAAGGAGGAAAAGTTTAGGATTTAATGTCATAAGTGTATGTTACAAAATTCGAAATCGAAAAAGTTCGACAGTTTGATCGTTTTAATTTTAACGATACGAGAATTGACAATTCCACCTAAGTGATTCAAGAGACCCAAGACATTGTGTGTGTGTGTGTGTGTGTGTGTGTGTGTGTGTGGCCGCAAATATAGGCATATCTTTTCCTACGCTGATACAATCAGAGAAAATATTGCGAATGTCTCGCGTCCCGTGAAATTTCGAAACGTCGGAGCTGGAAAATACGAGCGCGCTTTTATTTCAACGGCATTAGAATCGACAATCTAAGAAGTTGAGAGGAGATGGGTATATGCAATGTTGGATGCTTCAGCAGCCTCACGGAGATTTATATTAACGATTTGATGGAATCAAATGGCGCGTTGCCGTCACTGTCTCGGATTTTAAGTCTTTAGAATCTTAGACGCGCGCGCCTGGAAACTACACCTTTCAGGTCGCGGAGCATAACCGTCTCGTTCGCGAGATAAACGAGCTGTGACGATGAATCCGCTAATGCGTGTCATCGCGCGCGTTTTGCGTGAAGAATGGGGCGCAAGCACGTGACGCAAAAACTCAGGAATAAAGTCGTCCCTCGATGACGGCGAAGAGGCGAAAAGGGCAAGCCGATCGATGATTGTCCGTTAGGAGAAAAGAGATTCATTTGTATTTTATAAATTAATCCGCTAAAGGTCGTCCTCTAATCAATGGTCTATTTTTGAACTGATAAAACAGGTCTTAGATTAATTAACAGATTCTAATATATCTTTAATTTTTTACCGTCACCTTCAAATTAGCGCTTAAGTTTTGTAAGCGGTGATGCAGTTTTAAATTCAATTAATATTAATTACCCGGCAATTTACGAGATTGCGGGGAAGCTTCGCGGTGAAGGACGCGGGATATCAGAAGAGAAGTAGAAAGAGCGCAGCAAACGGTCCTATCGCGCGTGGCGTCTCCCGTTTCCACATTGTTCTATTATACTACGGTGTCTTAAGCTCCGGATTATGTTACGAGCGTAATCCGATCGCGCGTGTCGCATGTTTCTTTAAAATTATGCCCCGGTACGCCACTAATATGTACTGTTCTACCGTGCGTTTATTATTCGCGGCACTCGGCGGAAAAAGGCCGCGGATAATCCTCTCGAAATATTCCCAGCTTTTCCCATTCTGTTACCGCTCGCGTGTTTGTCTAGTAGCTTAATTTACTCGAAAAGGTAATTAAAATTCTCGTTATATATTATTTACATCACTCGACGCAAACGTGTCTCGTTTCGTCGTTTTCGAGCCAAAAATTAAAAGAAACTCTCAAAGAAAGATTAAAAATTAAGAAATGCAGGGAGGGAAAATGAGTCTCTTTAAAACTCACCCAGAAAGCCAGGTATGGCACCCATAGGCATGACGAAGAGGCTGACAAGGAGATCCGCCACGGCTAGCGACAGCAGAAAATAGTTTGTCACATTGTGGAGTCTTTTGTCCAGTACCACCGCGAGACAAACCAATATGTTTCCCAGTCCACCGGCGATTATGAACACCACCACGAATAGGAAGCTCCAGTCGAAGCGATGGGTTATTTCCGCGCTGCCGGTTCTGGGCCGGTGCGAGCAGGACATGGCCAAGTCTTCGGCGATGTTCCGGACCGACGAGCACTCCAAAATCTAAAACACCGGATATTTATCGCCCGTTACATTCGAGACGGATGACTAGGAATTTCGAACGTGTCAAGATAGAAAGCGACAATTTCTAAACGTCGTCCCGGATTTGAAATATCGGCCTTCGAAATGGAGATCTTTGGACATTTCATCCTTGAACGGAAATCGAACAACTTTATCGCTTCGAAGGAGAAATATAATTTGAGATTCATAAGAGAATCTTAAATAAGTATTAAACATTTTTTACATTGAGAAAAAAAATTGGTTAATACGGTAAATTTGTATAGTTGTTGTTCACAACTTAAGTGTTCATTTTAACATATAAAATATGTTACCAAGAATCCATGCATTTACATATAAAATTGTGTTATTTTAACTCTTCGAAATAAATATTAACTTAACGCAGAAAAGTCACAATGACATAATGACAATATATCACATTACACCAGTGTATTATGTTAAAAATTTAACACATTTCTATATACACGGATAGAAATCCACTCAAATACAAAATATGTTTTTTACTATGAGTTGATGATTTATATTTTATTTCTTGTAACTTTTTTTATTTTTAACTCTTCATGTTTTTAGAATCCTAGGACACGTGGCTAATTTAATTCCGAGTAATCTTTCTATCTTCAAACTCTCGCAGGTTGAACTACGCGAATTTTAAATCTTTGAAAATTTCGATAATATAATGTTTTTAGTCTCGAAAAGGACTTACTTCTTCCTCGATGGACGTGGCATTACAATCCTTCATCGGTATCCTGGATAGAAAGACACCTTCAATGCTCTCGAGGTCGTTGAGGAGCAAGGACACGTTGACGTTACAACTCGCATAATCGCAAGGAGTACAAAATAGCGTCAACGAAGAAGTGGTTCCTTTCTCAATCGCTGTGCAAAGGTAATCGAATCCGTTGGACACGATGTCGCACTCTTCGACACAGCCCAAAAGAGTGTCGTTGCAGGACACCCGGTGCAGCAGCGTTGTCAAGTTACTGGCCCAAGATGTTAAATTGCCCTCCGGGACCAGCATGATGAGCCTCGGTAGAGTCCTCAGGATTAGTACCTCCAGTCACGATTGATAACACGTACGTGCGGAGTCCTTATATGCCGATCTAAAGTATTTCTGAAGGAAATTTTAAGAAATAATAAGACTTTCAAATAAATATAATATCTCGTTGCTCTTATATCTTTAAGAGCATCAATATCGATGCTCTTAAAAGATTGAAAGTTTAAGAAATATAACACATTAAATTACATAATTTAATTTTCGACAATTATAAGTATCAATTTAATTTTTATGTCTGCATAAAAATTTAGAAATCAAAACATAGTAGATACTTTAATACTGTTTAAATAGATTTAATAAAAAGAAATAATTTCCACTCGATAAAAACTCTCTAAATAACTATTTAGAGAAAAAACGGCCAGTTATCCAGTAAAAGAAAATCTCATAATTTAAACAATTTGTTTATTCTAAATATATAAATTGCTGTAAGCTCTTACGTTTTGACCGTACTTGGTCTTCTTCAGAGCATTTAAAAGCCAATATAAAAATAATAAAAACATTATGGAGATCACATTTAAAGCGTTGGAATAAATATTAAAATAGCGAAGGTCCAAAGTCAAACACGCGGTAAGTCAAAAATTTAAATATGATCTCCAATATTTTTAATATTATTTTTATAATTTATATATTGTCTATTAAATGTTCTGAAGAAGTCCAAGTACGGTCGAAACGTAAGAGTTTACAGCAATTTAGAATAAAATTGCTTAAATTATGACACTTTTTTTTTAACACCTTACTATTGCTCGATAATTGTCCGTTTCTTTTTTCTCTAAATTAAACAAACTTAATTTTAGCGGATTGACTTTTCCTTGACGTTCTCTTGTTTTATCCTATACTCTTCTTTAAATTATTATTGGAAATTGGAAAGAGCTTTGTCATCGGTTTCTTTATATTACGGGTATTCATACCGATTGAAACGTCGGAGAGGAAAGAAGAGCGAACTATTTGAGCGCTGATAGCGGGTAGAATCTTACGAACAAAGCGCCACTCTTGCTCGACAAACAGAGGATCGACTCGACATCGCGGCGCCGCGCCGGTTTGTCGACTATCGGGGACATCGATAAATGTTCATGATTGGACGCGTGCGATCTGCGATCCGTTCGCGGCTTATAAAATATTTCCACAGGCGGGTTATATGAAAGATGTCAATGCCCTTCCGGAGGAGAGAAATCACTATTTAATTGCCGGGACTTTGCCGACCAGATTAACTGAAGTATACAGGATATCGACAGTCCGTTTTCTCTACCTCGCGACAATGCTGATCTCCGAACAAATTGCTACGGCGAGCTCGCCTGTCAATGACGTACCCGGCGCGTGCTATCCGGGTTCAACCGTTACAAAAAGTAATATGGAAATCATAATTAAATTCTCGGCAAAAAGTAAACTTCTTTATTCTAGTATATTATAACTGACTCTTTCCCAATGAATTTTAAACATCGTCTCTTTCGAATTATTAATTTTGAATTGATAACTTAAATTAATAAAATTAATAATAAAATTAATAAATTAATGTGCAAAGTAAACCATATATATGTTACGAATATATAATGTATATTATAGTCATAATTTGTTTATATAAATTGCTTATTACTGTGAATTATTTATATAAATTGCTAAAATTCGTGATTGATAACACGGATTGAACTTTATACCGTGGAGTTTATTCTGGAGAGTCCATTTAATTGGCGTAAGCGAAATTTGTTCGCGTCGACTAGTATTTTAATTTAATTTAACTGGTAATTAGCATAATTAAACCGGTTATCGCGAGTGTAGAATTTTACGAGCAAAACTGAAAACCGGAAAAGGATTTCCTGTTTCCCAGAAACGAAGATACAGCTCTCCGTGCCAGGTTTACGCGAAAAGTTGATAACGATACATTAATGCAGGGCATGATTAATAAAGTTGATGCATTAATGCCGTGACGGAATATTGCGACGCGCGCGCAAGAGTGCTTGATGTATTTATATCTAAGAAAGTTCGCGTATCGCAATATTCAGCGTGTAAAAATAAATGTAATTTTCGCATGACATGCATGTAACATGAGTTACTCGTAAAGCCGAATATATGTGCCGCCATATATCATCTGCTTTGCTTGCTATATATGTTTTCATGATATCCAACAATATTTACGGGTAACTATAGAGCTATATATCCCCAATTAACTGAGAAACAGACGGAATTAAATTACATCAATGACAAATGTAATGACATAATTAATTATATAAGTCACTATTTATGTCGAATAAAATTGGAGATAAATGTATTCGCTTATAGATAATTGTTTGACAATAAAATTACACATTTATGGATAAACATTGAAAAATTGAGAGAACTGCAAAAGATGTTTACCGCAAAGATGTTGCGCACCATGGTTCGCAATTTTGAAGGGGAATTTTGTTTCAAAATTGCATCTGAGCTGCACTTATCGGTTTTTTGCAAGAAGCCGAAACGCTCCCTAAATGACTTGATCCGTGAAAGTGCATCGTAGTCATAGGCTGAAGCCGGCACCGATACGTTCGCACCAAAACGAGCGCGGGTTAACACGCGCTTGACATCGGAATCGATGGGAGAGAACGGGAGATGCGGATGTAGTTTATTAGCGGTCCCGCGTGGAAAGTGACGCCGCGACTTCACAATGACTACTGACACCTCTAAGGCCAATGACAGCGCGCTCCGTCACGAGTAATCGGAACAATCGTTAATTGGAGCGCTCAAAGGTGAAGGAGATATAGTCGGTGTTTTTGTAGTATATCATCAATTAATAGATTATTATCTTAAGGGAATATTCTGATTTGTAAGAAAAGTATTTTTCAGGAATTTTTTTGTATGGAAAAAAAAAGCGAATAATGTTAAACTTCGCATGTTGTTTTAGCTTTATTTTAAGAATATATTTTTATTTTTTAAGTAACAAAAACGATCTTATTTTCTATGTTAGGGTAACTCCGGTATATACACCGCACCCAAGGAAAACTTATCAAGTATTATTTACTATGTTTAAGGCAAATGAATTATACCAATAAAAATTTTATATTGTCTCCTACTATAAAAAAATTAGAAATATGAAATATTTATTCTTTGTTTTTAACAAAGAAACTTTTAGAAACCCTTGGATTTTTACCATATATTCTATAGGGGTGGGATATATGATCATTCATAAATAGAATATACGTGCCTTATAAAAAATTACAAATACTGTTTATAAATAAGACAATAAAATGTCATAATGAGGTATAAAATGCGTGTAAAAAGTTTATTAAGGTTTAAGAATAATAAATTATAAAACTGAAAGATTTTAAAAAGAAAATAGACGAACGATAGAAGGTTATTGTTATACAATTCAAAAAAAGAAAGAAAAAGAGCACATAAAAGATTTTTATTTTTACAGATGAGTGTCTGTACTATAGCATAAATCTTGCACGCTAAAAATGCCGTATATTCCAGGCAGATGGGATATACATATCAAGCTAAACAAAGAATAGTAGAGCTATGCACTTGCACTTTGCTATCTCTTATTCCACTCTTTACTATCTCTCTACACTTATGTATCATGAAATAACCATTACATTCCTTTTACATTCCCTACAGTAATTATTTTACGTGGATCGTAATATATATGATCGTGCTACTCACTACATTGAGAAAGCGATTCAACTCACGACGCGACGGCTTCGTTAATATTAATAGTGAAGAATTGAAATTACAACACAGTACTA
Source organism: Temnothorax curvispinosus (assembly GCF_003070985.1). Taxonomy (NCBI): domain Eukaryota; kingdom Metazoa; phylum Arthropoda; class Insecta; order Hymenoptera; family Formicidae; genus Temnothorax; species Temnothorax curvispinosus. Next base: position 14,848 of record NW_020228253.1, read on the forward strand.
ATATGGCATAAAAGCACATAACAGAGTGATTGCGAGCAAATACCTTCATTCCTTCCATTTTTTCTGACTTCTGCGGCGTGAGTCCCTACGCAGCGTAAATACCGGAGTAACCCTATCTTGGTCACTAGGAGCATACGGATGATGTAAATAATTCTAGCTATTCTAGATATCTGAAACGCATAAACTAAAAATTTTCTGATTCAGGTCAAGTGCGGTCTGATCTAGATTAAACATTATACGCGTTTATTAGTTTTTATTCTTTTAATAAAATACTAACACAATTTTGAGGAAAAACTAAAACATTTTAAATAAAAAAAGCCGCCATTTTATCCAGAATAGAAATATTAGTTTAGTTCTAGTTCAGACGATAGTCACACTTCTCCTGAATAAGAAAATTTTTAGTTTTTGCGTTTTACATACAAAATAAAATAAAATAATGTTCTTTGTTACTTAGAATAGCTAGAGTCATTTACACCGTCCATACGCGTTTTGTCTTGCGAGTTCCTAGTGACCAAAGTATAACATAAGAAAGAAGAGCGTATTTGTTACTTAAAAAATAAAAATAAATTCTTAAAATAAAGCTAAAAAAACATGCAAAGTTTAACGTTATATGCGTTTTTCGTGTTTTCCTACAAAAAATTCCTGAAAAATACCTTTTTTTCTTTCTTACCGCTCCTAATTGTTGTTTACTTATTAATATTCTTAAACAGCTATAATATTACTGTGTGATTAAACGAAGTTTACGTTGAAGTAAATTTTCTTATTCTATTTTGAACACAGTTGTAGACTCTGTAAACTTGTCGTTCATTAAGACATTAGTCAGAAGCATTCTGAATATTAAAATATGAAAATGTATATCTGCAAAATCCAGTACAAGATAATTAAAGTCGTATCTGTTAATTGCTATTTCACTTGTCTTCTTTTAACCGTTACCACATTATTATTAAAGCTTATTGGACTTACTGGAATTAAGCATTAATATTGAGTAATCTTCTCATTAACGTGAAGAAATATTTATTTTGATCTCTTTAAATTCGCCGCAAATATCGGTTGATTGAAATTTTAATTATCCGATTTTAATTATCAGTAAAATATATTATTTATTGCTCCTATAGGTTATATATAATTCACAAAAATCATTTTTATTACGGCAATGCAATTTGATTAATCCTAGTCATAATTTAATATTATTATTGATAAATATTTATTCGGCAAATTTGTTAAAATTCACGAAAGGAATAAATGTTTTAATCATAACTAGTAAATCATAACTTATTAAATAGTAAATCAAGACAATAATTTTTCTGTTCAAAATTAAAAATATGTTACATATTTTTAACTTCAGAATTTCCCGGATTCCTCGAATAGATAAGTTAATTTTTAATAATATACGCGGCGCTTCGCGCTAATAATCGATTTTTTTTCGATAGAATGACGTCATCAATCGCAATGATTCACGTTAATTTTGTCGAGAGAGAGAAAGAAAGAGCAGATTCCGAGAAATGGTCGCTAGTAATTCAGTTATTTCGGCTTTTTATGGTCAAAAACCAGAATTTATTACTTCACATTTAAGTCTACAGTATTTTTTGGTCTATATATGTCCTTTTATTGAACAGAAAATTCGTAATATTAACAAGTAAATTAAACATGCAAGTAAACTGAAACACGCAAGTAAAATAAAATGCAAAGTAAAATAAAATAAAAACTAAGAAAAAGGGGATTATATATGAATAAAATAAAAAGCAGAAAAATTAGGAGATAAAGTAAGTAATGTTTTTTGTTATGTAAGAAATACCAAAATAGATCAGTCAAAATGATATAAAGCTTATTAAATTGTTTCCTGTCTTAAAAAAATGGGATGATATTAAAGCAGTCTTGGGTTGTCCTATGCGATTCAGTAGCTAATAAGAAATGTCGGACTTCCGCCAAATGTAAACGGCTTATACGAGAAGACTCAGGGTTTTGTCACGGTATATGTTGCAACGAGATCAATAGCTATACAGCTATTGATCCCCGATAAAGGGATCGCGACTATAATCAGTCTCGCGCGTAGATGCGGCTAATCGAATTGCATCTACGTAAGTGATAGCACTTAAAAAATCACGCTCCAATGACGAGAATTTCCTTCTTCGCAACAAAATCACGCATGCTTAGCGTACCCTAGATTCTTCTAGCATCCTTCAATAGATTTTTATAGCATCTTGGACCTTATCTTGAAGCTCCAGTTTAACTTTTAAATCAAATAAAAATTCTAACAAGAGCTTAAATAATAATTCTAAGAGTAATAAATATAACAATATACTTTGTTAGATTTAATAACTATATTCAACAAAATATCTGGAAAAAGATGTGTAATATTAAAATATTATTATTTTAGTAAATTTAAATATTTTTTTTTCTTGAAAATCAAAGAATTAAAAAAAAGAATGTATTGTACGTCCATAAAATTTTTCAAAGAAGTTGTAATTAAAAAGATATTTATCTAGAATATTACTTTATTATTTTTATGTATTTATATATATTTTTATGTTTGTGATAAATGAAGCAGTTCTGCAACGAACATAATCTGTAAACGAATCCTGCAAAGAAACAGTATATCGCATTCGATCGATTATATGATGTTATACGATTGCACTTACTTTTCCAATTTCTACTGTTCGTCTCTCGACATCATTGATTCTCTTGTTTCGTTCTCGGTAAATAGTTCATTGTCTGAATTTCAGACACAACCGGCATTTTACACTTTCTTCACGGAATTTTTACTCGCGTTTCACACAAAACTGTGATAAATGTTTATTCACTTGTCTATGAGCTATTATCTTCATCCCTCCTCTCATAAAATGTTACGCCTTTTATAAATTATAATTTATTAAATGTTAGAAGTTTACAGAAGAAATCCAGCATTTATCAGGTTTATTCTCGCAAATTCTCTGAGACTTCGAGTGAGGCAATTTCCGCCAAAAATGTCAAGTAAAAAGCTATCGAAGGCCAGATGAGTCTATAGAGTGAATTTTCTCTGGCACTATACACGGGAAGCATTTTTCTCTGCCTTTTTAGTTGCAAATTTTCTGACAAACGTGAGATTGACATTTCTATAATAAAAGTTTAAGAAAAAGATTAATATAACATATTAAATATGATTAATATATTTTAAATAAATTACGATTTTGAAAAGATTACGCAGATAAACTTCTTTTTTGAACAATTTTGCCATTTTATCAAAAATTCAACATTTAATTAATTTATTGTGCACAATTGGAAGAATATATTTTATTGGAAATATTATTTAATTGTTTATTTAATTTATATTTTTTGCTGATACTATGTCAATTAATTTATATATTATAAAACAATTAAAAATGAAGAAAACTTACGAACAAGCTCTTAAGTTTAATTATATATTTAAAGATATATAATTATTGAGATTTATGATTGAGAGCTTGATTGCCAGTATATTTAATTTTAAACATGGCATTAACGATAATTCTTGCTAAGAAACCGCTGAAGGGGGTTTGAATTTCAGTATCGCGTGTCACCTTCGGGCCTATACGAAACTTAACCATCTATATCGAATTTGTATCGTATAATTTCACAGCACCTCGATATCTCAAAATGAATTCGGCCGATCGGGTTTATTAAATCTCGTGTGGCTCGCTCGATATTTGAATAGCAAAGTATCGACTTTTTATGCGTGACAGCTCAAAAAGTTCGGGATCCGAACAAATCTCGGTAAATCAACATCGAAATTGTTAATCACAGAGAAACTGAAACATATTTGAAGCTTTATACTCGATATTTTCATACTGGAAACTTTGTGCTATCTACCAGCAATGTCAATAAAGATCTGTGTAAAAATTATTATCAGTGATATATATAACGACAAAGTTCATTGGCATGATTTAACCAGTTATTAAGTTAACGATTTCAATGAAAACTATTAATTAAGAATCCAATATAAATTCACTTTATTTTATTTTAGTTTACAAAATTTATTATGAGTAATTTGTGTCATTTTTTTCTATTTGCAGTGCGAATAAAATTTTATTAAGTTTTATAACATAAAAATTTAGAAATTTTGCAAGTTAGACGAAAACAAAGGTTCTAAACGTGAAAATTGACAAAGATTTCACTGAAAATTTGTTTTAGTGTGTAAATAATGCCGATCAAAATTACCATAACAAAGGATTAGCTAATCTCTTTAAAAAGTCAATAAAACAACGTATGTAATATGTAGCGATCAGGTATCTAGTTAAATTCAATTCGTCAAGCTCAACTTTTAGTAGAGTAATATTAAATTCACAATGTGAATGCCACGTTAAATTCACAGCATAATAAAATTGATAACTAATGCAAATAGTACAGTATAAATGTTTTATAGAACATACGAAAATTTACGAAGATTCGAACAAAATTGACGAATCAATAATAAATTATCAGACATTATTAAAGACATTATTAAACGTGCCTGGCAGATTATTTTTTACATCTTTACGTTACCAATAAACGTTTAAAAAGTTTACTATTATATGAAAAAGTCAATTAAACTCCGTAGAGAACATGTGACGTCTCTTTGTAACATTTGTCTCTAAGTATATTTATTAGAAATAATTGAAAGATATTCATTTTAAATTAAATTCAACTTTAATTCTTTTCACAAAATTCAGTTTTTTACGCGGAAATAAAATAAGTAACGCGACAACGGGGTAACAATCTGGACGAGATGCTCACGCTCGGACCGCGCGGATCATACTGAAAAGGAAGGCTATGGAGGCTGCGTGATGAGAGATGAAAGGAGAGACGAGAGCGGGATGGAAGCGAGACGGAAGAGCGGTAAAATTTGCGCGCCACCCGAACCTCCCTTTTCCCGTGTCTCCCCGGCCCTTCCGCCGTGTTTTTTCATTTTCCTTTCGTTTCCGTTTCTCTGCTCCCTGGCCCTGCACTCTTTTTTTCCATTATCACGAGCTTCCTCTTATTTCGTCACGGCAGCCGATTTCTTCTTTTCTGCCGAGTAATTTTTCCGGAACTTCTCGTGTTGTAGACGTGTCATCGCGCTCTCTTTTTCTTCTTCTTTTATTTCTTCGTTTTTTCGCTCCATATATACCGCCGCGATTTATGACCAGAATTTGCGACGAAAGATGACTAAATCTGAATAAAGTTTCTACATGAATAAAATGGCGAATTCACCCTCGGCTCAGATCCAAAACCTCTCTCCCTCTCCGCGGTTAGCAAATTACTTTGGAAACCGCGCGGCAGAGGTTCGAATATCTTTTCTTCGTGTTCGAGTTTGTTTCGAAGTTAAAATTGTGATAGTTGCTTAAATTGCTTCAGAATTATTTATTATGTCATAATATTACTATACCTGCAATTTAGTATTACCAGTTAATTTACGTTAACGTATTAACAACAATGGAAATATTAATCGACTCTACTGGCCATTATAATCGCCAAGACAATACGACCACGATTTGGTTCGATTATCGTCGTATAATAGCAAGTAGAGTCGATTAATATTACCATTGTTGTTTATTGTTTAACTGGCGAAGTAAAAGTGATTTATTCTATTTAACGTATTAACATTAAATTTGCAAAAAAATATTCCTTATAAATTTTTCAATTATATTTATTGTTTATTAAAATTAATTTAAAATGTTTGTGTATGTATATTAATTTTCTTGCATATTATTTACATTTATAAATAAGAACTTTTAAATGCAAACAACATATTGCTAATTTTGAAGAATCTCAGCGTCTTAAAGAGAAGAACGCTTTTGCGTTAACAAGACGTGCATTTAATTTCGCCAAGGAAGAGAACTTCCGAATTAGACAAAGCTGCTTCGTTAATTGCACGTTATTTCGCCAATTAAGAAACTTTTCCAACCTCCGGAAGCTTGAGCAACAGTATCGTGATACCTATCTTGCATGTATATTTATAGTAAAGTCATCTGGGAAAGTTTGAAAAACTTTGCAAAAATGTTCTAATATTGTGTTGTCTTATTACTAAATAATTTCATTATAGATTTTAATAAAATATGATAGTTATTAAACTAACTACGATTATTGCAATTAAATATTTTTGTAATGAACTATTAAAATATGTATGAAAGAAATTTTATAGATTATATAAAAGGAGTAATATAAAATTCAGAGTAATAAATGTTAAAAAGACCATGTGGGACTTATACAGTTTCGATATACAGGATTTATTAAATTATTACAGCTAGTTACAATACGAGAATACACGATTTTTACATATATAATATATTATGCATCCTATATATATATATATATATATATATATATATATATATATATATATATTTATATTTACTCCATGCCATTTACTTTACATACACGCACTTTCGCACTCTCGCGTCTTTCTTCCTTTTTTCTCTCTGTCTCTTTCTTTTCATTAATTCTCTTGTAATCTTTTTTACATACAAAACGGATTATTCACGAGTGAACGACGAACGATCATGAACGTACACGACTTTGTTTGCTAACTAACAACACGCGGCTTCAATAAATAAGTCAACCCTAGTACAATGTACAAGTTAGCAATAATGGCTTTTTCTCTCTCTCTCTTCTCTTATGATTTACACGTGTAACAGCTGCAAAGAACCATAACACTTCCTTTTTTATTTGTTCTTCTTTCCTTTGTCTCTAACTTTGTCTCTAACTTATGCTATTTATGTTCACCCAGATAGCCAAATGCTGTGAGTTTGCTGCCATGTTGCCAACAAATTAAGCAACTAATTTTGACAAACTCGGGACAAGGTGAGACAGCATTATGCTTGTCGGGTTAAACTCATATGAATTATATTTCTATTAACAGCAAATTGATTGCAACGTAACAGCATCAATTTGTGAGGGATTTGTGATAGCATGACATGTTGCAGACAACATAACGTATCAATATTGCAAACCGATTGCTCTTGAAATTGCGTCAACTGATTGCATGTATAAGCAGTCATGTAGCAGTATTTGTAACGTGTTCTATTTCGATGTCAGCAAATTTACAGCAAATATGTGAAAACACATGCAATGCATTAGTTTGCTCAATATGCTCTATCACGCTTGGCTATCTGGGCAGTGTAATTAATTAATTACTGTCCTATATCGCATGATACAATCATTCTGACAATGCATATCCGCATTACGTTACACGGCTCAATCACAACGACTTCCTGTTCGCACAGAAATACAATTTCTATTTAAACTGGGATATAAATGAGAGAAATGTGAGTTTCCAGGTGCAAAATGCGTTATATCAAAGAAGCGTAATCGTTTGCCTTTTTTTCGCAGTGATTCGTTAAATACAGAGGGTCCCAAAAAATGTCGCGTTAAAAACTGTAACTCTTAAAGTTGCAATTTTAAAATTCTCTCTTGTCGATAAAGTATTAAGTTAAATGTTTCATATCAATTACATGTAATTAATTACAACATCAAATATGCAACTTTACGTACATAATGACAAAATAATTACAATTTAAATTTGCACGGAAAATAATGAGATCAGACTTTGTGTTACGGTTAAGTTGATAAAGTTTGCGTTCTTCTGTGACACTCTGTATGCGATATGGTCTTCTTGTATTACAAGAAAACAATCTCAATATTAGAATTATAGAGACGGTATCCTTTATTGACTTTATTTATCTCTCTCGGTTTTGTGCGCGGTGTAATTCTCCCTTGTGATTCCAACAATCACAATAAAAACTGTTAATGATCTACCGCTTGCGATCATATAAAAAATATGCGCGCGCCCGCGGGCGAATATAAAATATACTCTCAGTATTATATAAGCCTGCACATATGCACACTCATACGTATCGCTTAAAACGATAATTCAAGTGTCGACATTCGACATTCGCCGCATCAATCGCAAAAGTTCGTCCCTTAATTAAATAACTACGTTCGTTGAACATGCACGTTTACGAAAATGTTCCTATTTTTTTTTACAAAAATAAGTTTAAAAAATTAAGAGATTTTCTAAACAAACAGCTATAGTTGAACAGTCAATAATTAAGTTACCGTATAAGATTAACTGAAAAAAAATATACAAAAGATATATTATATTTTTTAAATAATATAATATAATATAAACTTTTAATACAATTTGTATTTTAATAATATTTTTGTTAAATTTATATCTGTGTAAAAGAAATTAACAATTTGTCAAGTACTAATAAATTTTTTATACAAAGAATGTATTTATTTCGAAAATCTCTTTAAGTTTAGATTACAGATTTAAATAGACTTTTTTTTATTTTCGCGAATTTTATATATATGTACTATTAATACCTTTATCGAGAAGCATTTTCTTTTAGGAAACGGAGATATTGGCTTTGGTATGAGGAAATACGGCCGCATTTTCATCGCTCGTTTAACATTAAACGCGCGAAAAAAAGTGTAGACCACATACTTGATTATTTCGTCTAGATACAGTTCATAAATGCTAAAGTGATAAAAAATACTATTTTTTCTTTGCCTCCTACATGTATACATACTCACACACATACGCACGCACGCATACATACGTGTACAATTTTGTTTACAGCTTTTGTAATTTTGCAACTTTCCCCATTTTAATTAACGTCAATTTACCTTCACTGTCAATTTATCTTCGTTGCCAACGTGAACCGTTCATTGTTGACTTCATTTTGTTGTAATTTAAAATTAATATTCAATTGTAAATCTTTCGTTTAAAGAAAATTTGTGATTAAACTGAGAGATTTCATATAATTTAAGTTTACGTTTTAAAGTATAATTTTTCTTTGTATTCTTGATTATTAAAATTTCATAAATAGTAAAAAAGTAAAATATCATAAAGGCAAGAAAATATATCGTACTATCGTACTAACAATATTTAAAAGTAACTTCTAAAATTTAGAAAAAAGATTTTTTTCAAAGAATGTTATACAAAAGTAGAGATGTAACCATGTGTAACACTAATTATCGTAACAATCACCGCGATAACTTTACTTTTGGATGACGAAGTTTATCTGATGATTTTCCTAACTTAATCTTACAGCAAAAATCTTTGTGTCCGACGTTCGACGTTTAATTAGGCAATCAATATCAAACTGCTAATTATTTTAAATACGAGCGAGCCGAGATTATGCGTTTATATATTTCATTGCAAGATGCGAAAATCGAATTTTCGAACAGTCTTGAAAATGTGCAATTGAAGTCGATATTCCCGAATAAACAGTGCTCGTCGTCTTAACTTAATAATTGATTGTAAAATTGGAAAAGGGACATGAAACAGATTAATATTACAAATCTCATACAAGTTCTACAAATTATCCATAAATACATCTATGAATTGACATCTGCATTTCGAAACTCCGATTTTCCTTTTTTTTCTGCATATTTTTGTGTATCTTGTTTCGTGCATCAAGTATAATTAAATTATTGCATTAAACTCTTCTAAATGGATTTTCTAGAGTTTGACTCTTTACAAAATATTTCTCTCGTTGTCGGAAATTAACTATTGTAGTTTTCCATGCCGAAGAAGCGCAATAAATATAAAATAGCTTCTTTTATCCTACATGGTTTTACGATTAATTATTCTTTATTTATGTTGACAACATAAATTAGATTTTAATTCTGCAAAATTTATACGAGGAGCAAGAAAGCGCTGATCATCCCATTTACGCAAACAATCTTTGCAATGTGCACTAACATATATATTTACTCTGCATTATTAAAATAAATTGATAATATCCTGTGCGCTAGTGTAACTTAAAGACAGTGTACTGGCCATGTTTAAAGAATCGCAATAATGGCTTATAAATCTAAAGAATTTCATTTTCGGATTTATGTATATAAATCCCGTATTTAATTAATTGTGAAATAATTTCAATTAATAGCTTTAATTGAATTATGTGGTAATTAAATAATATTTTCTGAATTAATCTGTGATTTATATAATTGATTAAATAATTGAATTAATACCAACTTTAAAATTGTAATTTTTGAAGAATAAGATACCGAATTTTGTAGATTTCATCTGCAATAGGTTTTTCTTTTATTGTTAAAAATTTAACGATAAATACATCATTGGCTAGATTCTTGGATGTTCTTCCTAAAATCAGTCTTCTGATCCAGAGCGTAAAAATGGCGACGGTGTTAATGAAAAATTCGTGAATGTTAATTACAAAATCCGCCGCTTCCTCACAAATCAAAATTATCATCATGATTAAATAAAGAGCATGTGCCACAAAAATGGCTTAATTAATTATTTAGTTATTTCATTTGTTAATTGTTTCATAAATATAATATGTAGGCTAGCTTAAAAACAAACAAGAAAACTGTTTGCTCTTGAGAAACTTCAACTTCCTGTATGTATTTTTCATTACTTTCGCGACAATCAATACATTGCAAATCCAAGCGTGTTATTTTTACACGTATAAACGTCTAAAAATGACACATTAGACAGAAGCTCTTTTTACGTGTTTCTTTATATTAAATTACGTCATTTAATACGTTTAATCGTATTAAATTAAAAGTTAATGTGTTCAATTGTGTTAAATGACGTGATTTAAAATTTAAACCGGCAAGAAATGTGTAAGAAGAGTTAGTTAAAATGTGTTAGCTTCGGCTAAAATAACACTTGGATTTGCAGTGTAAAAATGACAATTGTTGAAAAAGAAGTTTCTCGATAACATTTCCAATTTACGTTGTTTTTTTATATTACGCAAAAATCTGAAATTGCACAAAAAATGTGAACAGCTCGAAAAATTTCTCCCTTATATACTTTTTTCTTTTTAATAACTATTACTCTTTTATCTTTTTCATTAAACTACTGTAATAAATTTTAATGTGCCAAAACGGTGGAACATCGTTATCGACATTTTGCGTTTAAGGGTAGCAATGATATACCGCAGCAATAAACAGCAATAACGTCGTTGAACACTAATGTCGTTTAAGTTTGTTGCTGCGACATAGCTACTATTGGCATCATTGGCGAAATTGTGCAACTTCCGTCTTGCGTGCGGCATGGTGGCGTCAAAGTCACTTGATCGATACGTGTCAAGGTGTCAGCGGAACACGGTCAAGCTTCTGTTTCGCCTTTCAGCCTCAAACGAGCGAAATCTTCGAAGATTATATCGTCGTCGCCATCTGCCTCCCTGAGAATAGATATATAAATCAGAAAATAGTCAGAAGAGAACTGCATTATATACTCTCTAAAATCTCATAGTGTCGCCACTAGGTAATATATTAAAGTGATTGCGATAGTTACTCCAAAAAAGAGGGTTTTCACTTTAATTTGAGTATATAAATACAAGCACTCATAAGGTAAGAGTGAATTTTTCACTCAAATTTTTAAAGCGGCTACTCTACCGGAGTGATACGATCTCACTCCAAAGCTATAGTGAATAATGATTCATTAAAAATAAACTAATAAATGACTCTAACTGACAATTTTCCACTCAAAATTGTAGAGTGACATAATTCACTCCTACAGACATTGATCTACTGCACTCGAAAAGAGTGCCCTTTCACTCAAATGTAGTGCGATTACACTCCAACTTGTAGAGCGCAATTTTACTCTTTCTGAGAATGGCGAATCACTCGAAGTGCACAGGCTCAATTTTCACACGTTTTGAGTGATATTTTACTCTCCGACTTAGAAAATATATCTATAATCATTCGTAAAACTTCAAATAAGGTTTTATCGATTTACTAATCACAAATTCATAATTTTTTCAAAAATTGTACTTTCTTCGAAATTGCTATGTTTTAAGTTACTCACGCATCCAATTGGATAAGGTTTGTGTCAAGCGGGACTTCCCCGCTTTCAGTTTTGTGCGTAGGGCTTGGTCGAGCTGTGGACGGCACTGGTTCCTCTTCTTCCGGTTTAGGATGCATCAGAATGAAGGGCAGTTCCGCGACTAATTCCCTATTGATCAGAATATAATAGTAATATTAAATAGAAGTGTTAAATTTGTTATTCTAAAAATTCTTAGGAAATTTTTGAAAAAATCTTAGGTTGGTATTAATAGTCCGGTATTATTTCAAGACCGTCTTAAGTAATGTCTTAAGATATTAATATGGTCATTAGTTGGATGGAATCTTAAGACTGCCTTTGACCAAATTTAAGACGATCTTAAATATAAGATCTGACTATATTAATACCGACCTTAGAATATCTTAGAGTATCTTAGAGTATCTTATTGTTAGATTGGTGTTGTCCGTCAAAATTAAAACCATTAACTCAATCTAAAAGTATTCACTTAGCAATACTCTTTTTACAGTTGTTGTAACAAAATTATTATTACGTTGAGTGACTGTTTTAGGTCATTCCTTTAACCCTCACCCCCACCTACTTTAGAATTTCATATAACCCACCTGGGGTCATTTCGGACCTCACTTTATAATTACTCATTTTATTGAAAAAAGGAGTTTTAATATATGAAACCATTTTTATTGAAATCAAAAGTAACAAAAAGTATAAATATATTTCTATAAAAATAACTATTCGGAATCATTATCTTCGATAAAATGTTGCTATTTTTAAGTGCTGCATGAGATAAAAAATGACCCCAGGTGAGTGGCGAGAGTTAATAGTCAACGTGTTAAATAAGTAATGACTAATCACTTACCCTCCTAGAGCACCGAGGCACAGTTTGACTTTAACTTTGTACTGGACAATTATGCCAAGGTTTTCACGCTGCGCCGGGTCAACCACACTGCGAATTATATTTACTGTTGTCATTATAACGCATTATAAACGATTAATGTAAACGCTACATGAAAGCTCATGCAAAATTAATTGTGTGTAATGGCGTCATGCACAACGATGGAAAGCAACACAAGAAAAGAATTGTAAATTAACTCGATTAGTCGCAAATAGATAGAAGCAAGCGGCAATTTATACATTTACAGTACTATTTATTTAAACATTTATATAAAGCAGTAATCACGTACATATCTTTTAGTCAAGCTATTCATACAGCTTCGCAGCAAAAAATGAACAATTTCTAATTTGTCCATGCAGGCACAATGCGGTGGCGATGCCATATTTTTATACGAGCACAAGCAGGAGGATGGGATTTCGGTTTAAACTTTTTTGCTTTAGGGGTATCTTACATCCTAAATCTCTTGGATCGCAATTTCCTAATCCTTCCGGTACCATTGGAAAATATATGACCCAGCGAAAGTTCAAAAAGTTTTATTCGGGGCAAAAAGAAGATAACAGAGAAGACGAAGGTTTCTTCTTGCAAAAACAATTAGTTATGTATTCAGGTCGCCGAGTTTAGTTTTACGTAATGCCAAAAGATAAAACGTTACGTGTTTTGTCAGAAAAATAATCAAATTTATTCTTTAAAATGTTGTATGCCAATATTAAATATTAAAATCATAATTCAGATTTAATTTTAGAACCTTGTCAATGTCAGAAAACGTCATGAAAATGGTATCGAAAGAATTAAAATCGGATCTCAGAATCCATGGATTTCAAGATTCATTGAATTTTAAGATCTTTTAATATTAAAAAATCCTGGAAAGCTATTGATCTCAAAATCTCTTCCGTTTATGGACATCCATGGATCCGGGTCTAAGAAATTCAGGATGCGCGGGAGGAACGATTCCCAAGTGAGTTTGAGTGCGAATCTCGCAAAAACAGAAATTACACGTCGTTCGACAATGATTGAGCCAGTCGCTCGCCATCTCGATCGATCGATCGTTGAGAAAAGCTTCGTTGCAGGCAGCCAACATGTATTTTCCGGCCGTTGTGTGGAAAGCGTTGCGCACGAAAATGAGAAATTCCCAAAGGTGTATATTCAGCTGCGCGTTGCGTGCGTGAACGACACGTGTGTAAAAAATATGCCGTCCGCATTCTCACTCCCGCATTTAGCGCTCGTTTGGAAAATTTTCCCGCCCGTGTTGAATTTCAGTGTTTCTTAAACACAACTTTTCTATTTAAATAATTTCTGTTTATGTTTAACTTCGTGGATAATTAATTATTATATACTTGAAGAAATTCTTAAAATAGTTTTTATAATAATTTATAATCTAATAATTTATGTGTCTAAATAATATTCTAATATTACAAAAATTTTCTTGGATTTTTGTAGAAATATTTTATTAAATCTATTTATTAAATATCTATATATATATATTTTTTAATTATACCTACCAAAATTTTCCCATACATGTTTACAAAATTCTTACAAGTTGTAAAAATTTTTTCTTATTTTAATAGCAAAGTTCATACAGTATACCTCAATACAAAAATAATATCCCTACAAAACTTTCTATTTTATTATTTCTCTCTTTTATTAAATAAATATGTATGTAAGGGAAACCGGAGCTCGTTGGCACAAAAGGCAAGTTGGTAATGCGTTCCGTTTATGTATTTATAGCGAAAGAAATAATGGAAAAGTTATCACAAAATATCTCTTTTATGAATGTTATGATATATATGTACTTTTTCCAAAGTTTTATTTAAATCAAAAAAGTATTACATTAGAAAAAGAGAAAACTCTAATTCAAGAAGTGGCAAGTAAATTTTCGAGCCTTTCAAAATATCGTATTAATGCTCTTCAGCATGAAAAGTAAATCAAAGTGACGTATTATTAGTTAAAAGTTTAAAAGAAAAGTTTCTGTTACTATACGACGTGTCATTTTGAGGAACAACAGTAATTTATTGTAAGAAAATGACTGAAATCAAACGCATGTAGGGATGGGGTATGTTAACTCATATGAAGGCATGCTTAACTTGTCTTGTTGCCGCGCGCGTGGGACCTGTGTGAGCATGTGATTTGCTACCTACAATGCTGATAGAAGCTAGATATATATTTATATTAATATTTTTATATTGAAAAAAGTCACATCTAAAATAATTTACAATTGTTTTTCTGTAACAGCATTTTGCTATTCGATTATTATAAAATAACTTTAAAAGATACAATCTTTATCAAGAAGTACATATCTGTTACCCGTTTTGTGTTTCTATTACTTTGTGTTTTCATTAATTTAACATGGACCTTTGTCGCTTATCCTAATATCGGGGCAAGTTGGCTACAATGCAGCTTGTTCGTATTTCACTTATTACAAAGAAACTATACAGTATACAGGAGCATACAGGAGCGTTCTTGGCATGAAAATGTAAAGAAAGGTTCTCTCTATTATATTAGTACTGTTTAATCATGAAAATTAGTTGTTTAAAAACTCAAATGCCGAAATTGTGAAAACGGTGCCAACGAGCCCCGGTCTCCTCTATAACACGTGTTTAAATATTCAATAGTACAGATCTCTGTCGTTCAATTGCTACGCGTCTGTCAAGCTGTTGAAAGTTTAGGAAACACTATATGTCAAGCTCCGGTGTCAAACTTTCATAATTTTTGGACATTATCCTTCGCGACGCTAAATGCGCGACCGAAACGGTACGGCGTATCAATGTCTAGACATGTGTCTGCATATGTGTCGCAGGCTCAATTTCAGGCATCGCGTCCTTACAGGGTGCTGGACGCCAAATTGGTGTCCTCGTGTTTGAGTTGGCCGTCGAGGGCGAGCCCCCATTTATCTTTGTTGTTGGCCAGAAGGGGTGTCAAGGTGAACACCTTGCTCAGCGTGAAACCCGGGCCCACCGGGCATCCCTCCCTGACATTTGAACACACAACCAGCATGAGTGTTAACGTGCTGCTATACCTACTTGCGGGCCGAGATCTCGCATCGATCAATTCGCAAAACGTATCTTTTTTAACATTTTTAATATTCAATATTAATTTATGTATGTGTATTAAAGGAGCAAAAAACGCATTTAGATACAATTTCCAAATAAATATTCCAGATAAATATATACACTTTCCAAATAAATTTGTTATCTTTAAATACATAAAAATTGTTTGATGCTAATCAAGATATTAATCGATATCTTGATTATCATCAGAAGTATTATAATATAATGGTTATCACTAAATAAAAATAACAAATAATAAAGATCAAGATATTATAATCAATATTTGATTATGATTTGTTATTTTAATTCAGTGATAACTATCATATTATAATACTCCTGCGCATCTAAGCCGAGAGAAGTTTCGCAGAATTTCAATTTTCTACCGAGCATATTATGATTTAATTAAAATATTTAATTAAAATACGGCAGTATGACACGTAAACAACTCAAATAAATTATGTTTTCTGTAACACTCATAAACCTCGTGATAGTACGATATATCAGCTTGTGCCTCACGCTGTGATACAGACTACGATTGCGAAAGACGAGAACAGGACGAGGGCTTCACAATACCTTAGTGCTTAATGAAAGGGTTACGTAGGGTGTGAGACATTTACAGTTACATATTAATGCAGAAAAATTTACTTTTAGAATTCGTAAAATATATTTTAGTACACGGAAAGAAAACAGAATCTAGAAATATATTTAATATGGGAAAGGGGAGAGAAAAAAGGAATAATGTGTATAGAGATAGATAAAGAGAGAGAGAAGGAGCTTTGCAGAAGAAATGAGACCACCACCGATCGAGATCCATACGTGATTACAGACCACCGCGTTAAAAATCCCCAGCACAAAATCACCAAGAAAATGCTGCCATTCCATTTTTTACTTTTTTGCATTAATAAAAAAAAAGGAATGAACGAGGAGGCTGGTCTTGTCCTTTAATATTTCTTATCAATTTTGTAATTTTTCTTATTAAGATCAACTTATTAACGAAAAGCAAAGTAGTTGATGTCTTGAATGAAAAAGAATTCAACCAAATTTAATTCTTTATTTTATTTTTTTATAAGCAAATTGATTGATTTTTAAATTATATTACTTTATGTGTTTAAAGACTCGATTTTTTGCATATTTTAGTTATAGAGTAACGACTTTTTTATGTTATAATATCTGAAAGACTATTGAGATTAATGTAATCTAATTTAAAAGCTGTTAAAACGATCTAGTCTAGTATCTCAGCAAATTTTGTCTCTCTCAATAACATTGTAAAGCTATTCTAAAAAGCAATTTGATAGCATCTTACTACGCTTCGTCTTTTATAGCACTTGAACACGATGAGTTCCTATAAAATCCGGACATTCGCCATGAGATATCGTAACGATCGTAGTCGGCGAACCGTATTCGGCTTCCAGCCTCCGTCATTTCTTTTTTTTCTTCCTTAGTACCCGGCAGAGAAGGTGAGAGAGTAATGAGGGAAACAGCGAGCTCTTTAATCTCGCACTCACATTGTACTAGACGCGAGATTGGTGTCCTCGTGTTTAAGCTGACCATCTAGAGCAAGACCCCGCTTGTCTTTGTTCTCGGCAAGCGTCGGCCTTAGAGAAAACACCTTACTCAGGGTGAATCCTGGCGCTACCCCTATACTGCCAGTGCAATAATTTTATTTTCCTGCTCGTTACAGTCTTGTTTATCGCATGTTATCGCGCTCCCCCCCCCCGCCTCACTGTATGCTAAAAAAACTTTGACGCAATTCAAGCTGGTCACCATCGTCAGAGACCCGCCGAGTCTCAAAATCTTATAGATATATATCTAACGATGCTTCGCAAATAGATGCTTAGAGTATGGATCGTTAAAAACGCTAAATTTATTGCCTGAATTATAAAAAGTTTTAAATTAGCTTACTGAATTAAAAAACGTTAATTTCCAACTAAGACTATTTATATGATGGCGATTAAAAAGCGGTTTTTGAGAATCTTCGTGACTTATAAATTAAAGAATTTTGTATCTAATGTTAAACAATTATTTTCTTTATTTCCTAAGAAAAATTAAATAAAATATTTATTTAAAATCTTTAAGAGTTACAGAAATTAAAGTTAAAGAGGCATTTATAACGAAAATTTAACTTTCATGAAATTCACGATTGGTTTTTTCGTCAAAACAGCTTTTTAAATCACATTACCCCGATTTATTACAAATTTTTTGGCGTTTTTTTGATATTATCCAGGGTGCGATATCTTAAACTCTTGATAATGAATGCGTGGTAATTAACTAAAGAATACTCACTCGCTTTCGGCTTCGGCGACGGTGCACTTGTATTGCGCCGTGGAGAACAGGCAGATATCCGCGAACTGCCTAACCGACACTTTTATCTTTTTCACAGTCCGGTTGCTATTGTTCGCTATATGCACGTTCACAGCTATGTTTTCGCCGTGATGATAGAGCTCCTTATCGAGGGAGGCTTCTAGATGCAGCTTGTTCGGAGACATCATAAACTCTTTGCTGACTTCCACTGAGGGCTGCTCGCCCTGCTTCGACGGCGCGTACATAATTTTCCTGATCGCCAGCCTCACGCAGCTCCTACGAGTGGAATTAGTTTCAACACTAATTACAATAAAATAATTAAGACCAGACTTATTTGTTGTTTTAGTAATCAAAATATTAATTTTTATATTAAAACAAGAGTTGAAATATTAAGAAAAAAGTATCTTTGATGTATCTCTCTTTAATAGAGATTTATTTTACTCTAAAATGAAAAAAAGTTTCTTCTATTTGAAAGAATAATTTCTTTAATTTTGTATATTCGTACCGTTTGTGCGGTTTATCATCTTGCGTTTCACCTACGAACGCTTTCAGTTCGTAGTCTACACCGCAAGGTTTGCCGGTGTCACCTGGTGCCGGTTGCAGGGTAACCGAAGCGGGGCAGTGGGGTGGTAACTCGAAGTAAAAGGGGTATGCATTACTGCCCAACTTCTTGATCAATCTCTCCTGCAATCGCGTCAGCTCCCTGGGAGGCTGCGATCCTTGCAGCACTGGAAAAATCTGCTCTGCCGCTAGATAGAGATCCTTACGAAAAGTCAGCCCGAGAACGTCCAGGTCCTCCCTGCCGTACTTGAACGCCGCGAGAACATGACCGAACACTTTTCTATCCTTTATGTAGTCAGGATCGATCAGAACAACCCCGTCTATAAAATTATAAAAATATCTTTTAACATGAAATCCTAAGAAAATGCTTAATTGCATAAAATCGTTATATTATGATACTATGATATTATGATATTGTAATATTGTGATATTATGATGTTATGATACTATAATATTATGATACTATGATATTATGATGCTATGATATTATGATATATATACATGTGACATAATATACATAAATTAAAAATCTATACATTGTTCTTGTTTGAAAACGCGTGGACTAATTATGATAGATACGTGCCAATAGGATCAACATGTGTGATGTGATCGACGAAATCTCTCTTGCCAAGGTAAACCGTGATCTTGCCATTGAGGCTGGACTTCTTGAAGACACGTGTGGCTCGTTTGTTGACACTGTCTATAGTGTCCATCGTGGTGATCTCGGGGCCCACGTTGGCCCCTAACTCATTTGAGTCCTCAGTGTCTGAGAAGTCCGATTCCGAGCTCTCCCACTGCCGACAGAAATTATTTGCTAAGAAGTTATTAACGAAACAATTTATTAATAATTGTAAAATCACATATTTTGGAATTATCTCTTTAATATCATAAGATTGTAAAATTGTAAAATTTTCTTTTTCTTTTGTTAGAGAGTTTGACTATTAATTCTAAATTTACCTCTATCATATTCTCCCCTAATTCTCTCATTAATGCAGGTACTTTTGTTTAATTATCAGCTTATTTAGAGTAATTATAAAAATTATAGTATCTTTAACACTTAATATAATCAGAATTTAATCTTTAATTAATTTGAATTATTTGTAACTTAATTTAATTATATTATATAAATGTTAGCACAAAACTTTTATAATTTTTCGTCCTTTTTATCATAAATTTCACGTTTAACTGTTTATTGTGCACAAACTAAGTTCTGCAAAACAACGTTAATCCGATGTGTCTTTCTGGAAAAATATCAGCGTGTATTGCATTTCACGGATCCACAACTTTGTGTGCACAAATTTGCATTTTTCTTTATTTCGCTGCTGTGATAAACTGGTCGCTCTGAATTGAAATTACGTCGAAATGCAAGCGCGGTAAAAGATGGCGGAGCACTTCGGGACAACGCCGAGCTTGCACTGAACTGCTCCAGCAAATAGATGTCAATTTCAATCGGCGCTCGTATAATACTTAATACGATAATGCTCGTACAATAATTTGTACTCACGGGATTTACACACCGCGTGCCGGTATCGGTTACAGATACACAAGTGGCCAATTGTAATACGAGATGGATTTAATACCGCGTGCTATTCAAATAAAACACGAGAGAGAGAAAGAGAAAGAGGGAAATATTCTAGAAAATAGCTTTTATAAATTTTTTTCAAAATTTAGATTGGATTTTGCTTTGTTTACCGTGCAGACAGACATCAATTTTTACATTTCCCGAAAGTATCAAGGTATTAAAAAAAAGTTTACTCTTAAATAAAGTTTACTTTCAATTAATTGAAAAGTGAGCTCGTATTACCAATTTACACTTCTCAAGCTTAATTCCTGTCTTAACAATTTTCCCATTAAATTACTGATCAAATTTTCTTTGAGAGAAAATCGATACTACATTCATTAAGGCAGAGAAAGGTGAATTTCATGAGACATTTACTTTTATTTAATTTGCTGGCTGCTCAAAACTATTTTGCTATGTAGGATTTGTCATTTATTAGAAGAATACCTAGTGTGGTGCATTTTATATTTTATTTTTTTCTGTATTTATTTAAAAAATTATTCTTAATTTCTATTATTATTTTTGTTTAAGTATTCTATCAAGTCTTTATTTATTTTTTTAAGAAACGACCTATTATGTTTGATTAATTAATGAAGCAAATATTTCTTTCCTTTTTCTCTTTCCTTTAATGTTTTAATATATATTATATACAAGAAAATATTTAAAAAATATTTTATTATTATGTTGTATATTTTGGCGAATATTTAACTGAGAAAGAGACGGAGAACGTTGTTTTTCTGTAACGCCATATATAACCGAAAGTATGCGAGA
This sequence comes from Temnothorax curvispinosus, assembly GCF_003070985.1. Taxonomy (NCBI): domain Eukaryota; kingdom Metazoa; phylum Arthropoda; class Insecta; order Hymenoptera; family Formicidae; genus Temnothorax; species Temnothorax curvispinosus. The sequence continues at coordinate 35,724 of NW_020228253.1, forward strand.
ATATAAGATCGTGCTGGATATCTAATGTCGATGAAACGGGTCAGCGGAAAGGAATAGGGAACTTGCGTACATATATTTGACGTCATTATGCCAAATGTTATCTCGGAGCACCGAAAATATGTTTCTTTATCAATCTGCGCGCCATAATCAGCGTCTCCAACTACGTATCACGAAGATAACATGAAGATTAGGCGCGGGACAAATTTCATCTATTTTGAGACTCGCTTATTCCACGCGAAAACATGAAATGTTATTACATCAAATAATTAAAGTTTTATTAAACATAAAATATAAATCAAGCTGAAATATTGGAATAACATTTAGTACGCTGAATATTTTAAATATCAAAGAAGGAATGAGATAACGCAAAATGTTAGTCTCTCATCCTCTCATTTGGAATCCCCATTCGTCAATTGTCCGCGAATTCTGACCGAATAATCCTTTTGAACGATTCAGGGCAAATTTTGCATGCTGGGTCAACGGACGGAAGCTTACGATTCATTTGACGTCATTCGCATGTTATCTGCGGTCTGGTATATAAATGTCTGAGCAGGCATTCTCGCGGTCGTTATCGCGATCCTCCATAAATCAAACAATCGTGAAAAAACCAATTACGCCCAGAAACACAAACCAATCGGTAAACTTCGTTTATTTTAATAAAGTGGCTGTTTATTCGGCGATGTTATGAGATACCAAATAGAGTAAGATTAATTAACTGAAGTTAAATATTTACCCAGTAAATATAGTATATTTGCATAAGATATTTTATTAATATTTATTTGATAATTTCAATTTATTTTTCTCATTTTGCTAAGTAATTGGAAAATAAATCGAAATTCGCAGAGAAAGTTATTTAATTCGCAAACGTTTCACTCTGCCCATTTTAATCGCGTTCAATTCCCTTTGCGTTTAATTCGGTTTTAAGAGAGTTGAAATGAAGGATAAAAAGAGCACAGATTAATTCATTCAGTGCATATTGCGCTGCACATTGCACGTCAGACGCAATCATTGGCCTCCCGTTTTTTCCCTCGCGAAGCTCTCACGTCGAGACGAGAGTGTCAGTCAGTTTACGGATACGAGGCCCAATTATTTTTTTCGTTTCGCATAGATAATCCGTTATATTGTTTAACGAGCTTTCATCGCGATTTCGGAGCCTGATTGCGCTTTTGACGGCAAATAAACGACGCGGAGGCGTATATTATATACGAACGATGGCGTTGCATTCTAAGTCGCCTGTAGTTTAGCGCACTTATACCTGTTACAGTGATTCTATAACCGGTACGAAACTACCGGGAATCATACTACTCAATCGCCGTTGACGTCATTATTCTGTATACACAGGGTGGCCCGTGTATACACCAGGATTCGCGCCGTGTTTAGCTCGTCTGAATCTGACCGGGGAAAACTGGATTATTCAGAAGCTACGTTATACTGTTTCCATTATTCCAGAACGCATCGAGACACACGCTACAATAAAATCCTTTAATTCCAACGTACGATCAATTCTTCCTTAAATGAATCTGATAAATCGCTATTTAATATGATGATATTAAACGTTTCTAAATTAAGAAAATAAAGGAGACATTTAAAATAGTCAGAATGGAAAGAATCTAAATGAATCTTCACGGAGATGAAATTAATTTTAGCATTATTAAAACTAGTCAAGAAAATTAGCGCTGCGACTTTTTGACACCCTGTATGTGACTATAAACGCCAGACGAACGATACGAACGTTTGGTTTTCGTACCTCAAAATGTTCGGCAGGTCTTGATCCCGCCGGAAATAACTTATTTACGCGAGGCACGAATTGCTCAACAAAAGAGAAAAAGAGAGAAAAATACGGAATATATGGAACTTTGTGAAATGTTCTGTTTGTCAGTAACATGGACCGTGTTCCGTTTATTTTAAAATTTAATTTTGACACAATAACTCATTCTTCGTTTTGCTTTACAATTGTTCCGTTTATGTATTTATAGCGAAAGAAATAATGGAAAAGTTATCACAAAATATCTCTTTTATAATATAAGTATTATACTTTTCCCAAAGTTTTATATAAATCAAAAAAGTATTACAATAGAAAAGAGAAAACTCTAATTCAAGAAGTAGCAATCGAGCGTTTCAAAATATCGTATTAATGCTCTTCAGCTTGAGAAGTAAATCAAAGTGACGTATTATTAGTTAAAAAAAACTTTCTGTTACTATACGACATGTCATTTTGAGGAACAACAGTAAGAAAACGACTGAAATCAAACGCATGTAGGAATGGGGTATGTTGGCTCATATCAAGGCATGCTTAGCTTGACTTGTTGCCGCGCGCGTGAGACCTGTGTGAGCATGTGATTTGCTACCTACAACGCTGTAGATAGCAGCTAGATATATATTTATATTAATATTTTTACATTGAAGAAAGCTACATCTAAAATAATTTACAATTGTTTTTCTGTAACAGTATTTTGCTATTCGATCATTATAAAATAACTTTAAAAGATACAATCTTTATCAAGAAGTACCTACATATCTGTTACCCGTTTTGTGTTTCTATTACGTTTTCATTAATTTAACATGGACTTTTTATCGCATAGCCAACTTACTCTACTATCGGGGCAAGTTGGCTACAATGCAGCATGTTCGTATTTCACTTATTACAAAGAAAGTATACAGTATACAGGAGCGTTCTTGGCATAAAAATGTAGAGAAAGGTTCTTTTTATTATATTAGTACTGCATGTTTAATTATGAAAATTAGTTGTTTAAAAACTCAAATGCCGAAATTGTGAAAACAATGCCAACAAGTCTCCCCTATCGTTAATGTGGTGAAAAGATTTTTATAATTTTTATAGAACGATTCCTTACAATATCAAACTAAGCAAGCTTTTAATTAATTTCAATATTCGCTACATATAGGTTTAAAATTGATGAAGAAAATGTTTCCTTCTAACTGTATATTAATGCTCGATAGTTCTTCTCGGATTTTCCTGGTAGTATAAATGGGAAATTCTGTAGTCGACGGGAAATTCTGCAGGAAATTTTCGCACACGTGAGGGCTGATAAACGAGCCGCTATATTACACAATTTATTAGCTATTATCGGACATATTGCGTGTGTGGGCCATGTTGCAAGCTTCTGCGTCGCGCGAGCTTTTGATGGGATGGTATACGATAAGTGATAAAGCTACGCTGTAGTAGAATACGCATATCCTATTATTTTGCAATTTGTCACTTCAAAATTACAATGCAACGAAATATCGGCAAAGCCCTTTCAAAATTTATGAAAAAGTAAAAAGCGACTTAAAGAACCTCGCCCAAAATGGGCCATTGGCGCACAACATTGAATCATATGCCATTTTGTAGGTATTGTTGTATACATTATTAGAAAAATAAGTTTAGGTTCTGGGACGGTATGCGGTTCTAACCGGTTCAATTACCAGTCTTAATACAGTTAATACCTATATTCATTATTATCTTCACCGTTATAATTGTCAGAAAATAATATGAAAATATCTTAATATGCTCTTGATGTAGCTTGATTCTTGCGTTTGAGTGTTTTTTTTCTTTCGGCCGAAAGTAAACCGGCCGCAGGATTGACTTAGCCGAACAAACCAATAAGTTTGTTCGTTACTGCCGTCACCACAGGAAAGTGTCCTGAAGGCAAGGAAGTCTGGACGATAAAAAATATATTATTTTTTATAAAGTTAGTAATATAATATTTAAATTAAATAGTGTAAAGCTTTTAGTGCCAATTAGCTAATATTATATGCTAAATTCACGCTCCAGAAAATACCTATCTAGGCCAGTCAAATTAGACAAAAAAAGGCTTTTGCTCGAAAGTGATGCGAACTTTTTTATTCCTTTTTAGGCGTGTTGGAGGTGTTTAGAAAAGCTTATTTTTGAGTTGTCGTATCATGAGACCCAGAGCTTTTTGAAGGGCTCAATTTTTGACGAATCGGAACGAGTTACCGCCCATTTTCTTCGTTTTTTCAAGCCCTACAACTTTCTCAGGAGCGAAAAAGTGCTATCTATTAATCGAAACGAGATAAATGCAAAAAAACCGCGAAAATTTTATTTTTTTCCCCCTTTCACAGGCTAAAACTCGAAAAATATTGATTTTAGGTTGGGGGTCTTCTTAAGATGAATTGTAGGGCTTTAAAAAAGCTACAAAATGAGGGGTTAGTCATTCATTTTTTATCAACATTCGCCGAGTTATTGCAAAAAAACGAAAATTTTGGTTCCCCCTCCCCCCTCAAAAAGCTCTGGGTCTCATGATACGACAACTCAAAAATAAGCTTTTCTAAACACTCCCAACACGCCTAAAAAGGAATAAAAAAGTTCGCATCACTTTAGACCTCAAATGTCTAATTTGACTGGCCTAATCCTTTCCCATGTTTTTGAGACCTGTGAGACTATGGTATTATTATTTCTATCAACCTCCTCTACAAATGCATATAGAAGTTAAGTGTTCATAGCCCAAAACCCCTTATACAATGGGTGCTTTTTTTTACTTACATATTTTCTCTCAGATTTATTAAATAGTTATAAAATCTTATTCAGTCTATAATTGATAACATTTATTATTATGAATATAATTTGTTTAATTTATTAGACATTGTGTGTATTGGAAAACTGTGTTAATTTAATAATTAAATTATTATCAAAAAAATTTTATTATAGTAATATTTTATATTATAATATATATAATCTATATAATCAAAAATTTGTTTAGATTCTAATATTTAACTACAATGTAATGTCAATAAACTTAATTCTCTTTTCGGAACGATTTTATTAATAAAAATTGGGAAATTGATAGAAATACATTACTACCAATATCAATAAAGATAAATTTATCTACTGATAGATTTTATCAATAGTTATCTTCGATGATTGACTCTCTGGGTCGTCGATTCGAAAATGATAACAGTGAATCCCCGTTTGCTGCTTATATCCGAGTGCGTATATAAATATGTAATTGGTAACTATCAAATGTCTCGTCAAGGTTAGCATCGATAGTTTTACAACGACTTCAAGTATTCTCAACAGAAGTTCTGCTCGGAGAATCGTATATATAAAATAATAATTGAATTAATATTTCATATACACTCGATTTCCTCGCTCGTGTGTTTGACGTACAATTAAAAATAATTAAATTCAATAATTATCGATTTGCTGTCCATAAACTGTCAAAGTTTCAAAAAAGTTTCCCCGAAAGCCGTTAATAGGAAATCAACGTTTTACATGACAATCTAATAACCGAAGAAAATTTCCGATATCGCGCGGCGAATAAACCGACTCGAGTTTCAAGGAGATTTGATCTGTGTTTAATGGGCTGAATTTTTTTAAGCGTTGCCTCGAAAAGGCGACCACATCGACAGGGACGAGTTAACGAAGTTAGCGTATAATTCTGCGTGATTAAACTATCCCAGATTAAGTTAAGGCTCTCGCGACTTCGCAGAATACGAATATCGATCCGAGAGAGTCGCCGCGTGAACTTCGACCGCTCCCCTTCCCCGTCTGTAGCTCCCAGTTGGAATTTTTAACGGTGGAAAAAAATGCGCGGCACCAGTAAATTGTAAAACATCTCGTAAAACATCATGCTAATGAATAAATGTAATGGTAAAATTTTACGAGATTATTCGTTAAAAATATATGATATACAAATAAATTATCTGATTTTAAGAATATATAAAAGTACATAGATAGTAATTTTAGAAATCATTACTGTAAATTAAACAAATAATTTATCATAAATTTTACTGTTTTGTAATTAATGTTGCTATTAGCTTTTTTATTAGTACAGTAAATATGATACAAATGCTAGCGCGGTATATTTTCCATATTTTTTTTTTTTATTTCAAAATGCAGTTACGCAAATAAAACTCGGCAATTAATTACAAGAGCAACTAATTTGCGGCACGACAAACTGTTGCATCTCTCATTCATAGCGTATAATAAACGCATTTATTGAGTAGAATAAAATCGATAAGTAGAGTTGGCTGGGATGCGGCGTCGTGTTTACGTATTGTGGAAATCGCATTAAATGCTTCATTTAATCACTATATATCTTCGGCAATACGACTATTGATCATCGATAGCGTCAAGGACGAACGCGGCGATGCAACTCATGATAATGAGCGGCGAAAAGAAAAGCGCGATTCATATTTATATTTGGCCCTTGCATATACAAGATACATTCATCACGCTGCAAATATGCTATCCGTGCGTCGCATCCTCTCTCTTTTAATTAGAGATATAAATACAAGATATAATGACACAGAAGAGAAAGATACGCGATGAATATATTCACAGATGCAGAAATACAGAATTTATAAATTATGTGGAGAAATATAAAATTTATAAATTAAAGAGAAAAAAATATTATTAAAAGTATATAAAAAGTATAAAGTATTATAATAAAATGTTAAAATGTGCCATAAAAACAATAAGTTAAAGGAATAAAAAATTAATTGGAAAAATACGAAACAATACTCCATAATTTTATTGCTTCGTTTATAGCGACATAGTAATGATCTAAAGTTTTACATAATGGCTTATGTAATGATAAAATCACCTCATAATAACGATCCACGACGTAATCTTCATGTTTCCTCCACAAAAATAATTTTAAAGCTATCTTTACATTTCTTCGATTTAATACAACGTTGCATATCGAATTTAACGACTCATAATGATGTTTTATTTCCATAAATCAATCATGTATCTGACATTATTTATTTCTCTTATCGTGTTAAAAGAGAGAAATAAGGCATTTAAGTCGTGCGAAAGAATGAAATGCGGGTTAAAATTCCCAGAAGTGCATCTATCGCTTTTTTGTGTTTCTCCGAAAAAGAAGAGAGCTTATCACGACGGTATTTGTCAACGTCAGCGCGCGCTCGGAGTCTTTTTTACTCGGGCGTCCACCGGGCGGCGTTTCGTCGACGACCGACGAGAGTCGCGTGAGTATCGCCGATTCTGGGAGCGAACGCGTCGAGATGCATCAAGATGCATCTTCCGTCCGTCGTCGGCGCGTGCAATTAACGTCGCGTGGTGAAAAGCGACGGTGAAAAGCGGAGAATATCGATCGGCGCGATAGACGAGGCGGCCTGTCGGCCTGTACGTACGTTCGATTTTCGATACATCGGGTCAGAAACCACACAATTGTGGATGCAACATTGATGATGTCTCGCCTGATAACGGGGTAAACGTATATCTCCCCAGTTCCCCATCTCCCCCTACGTTAGCGTGCTCTCTTTCAGAGGAAGAGAAAATCTACTCGTATCGATAACGATAATCGGGCCGCATCGCTCGTGTCGACGGCTTTTATAAATGAGTATTTTCGGGGCGAGTGTGTATGCCGGCCCCGCATATATAAATTCATGCCCGCATAAATAAATGCGTTTGCAAGAATTACGATACTGGCAATGATAATAAAATTCATAATGATAGCGATAGAGTCAAATTACGTGGTCAGCGTTATATCGCTATTTACGACGCTATAATCAAAAGCATCATCGTTCAAAGTACTTTACTAAAGACCGACAAACAAATCGATATTACTAACGCGCGAATAAATAACAGAACAAAAGTACAGCTAAATAGTAAATACTATAATTGAAATAATAACGAGAGAATTCGCGTAACGAAATTCTAGCAATTAACTGTCAATTAGATATGCAATTAATTATTACCTAATGCAGATTGTTATATAAAAAGAACTCAAACTATGGGCATTAAGAAAATGAATATTACGTAATTAACGCAGAAGTGAAAAACAAGGAAAGCAGGCAAGCTCTTTAAGCGACGGATCGCACAGCAATTAATGATGTAAGCCTCGATGTAAGCAATCTTCGGGACCTGCTGTGATGACAGATGGAATTCCTTCTCGACACATTTCTTAGCACAATCGCGTGTACAGAGCGTTTCCAAATCAGCAAACGAATGAAATGCGTCATACTGATATTCTATTGTCTATATTTTCTGTATTTATTTACTGATAATAAAATTTTAAAATTCATAAAACTTCTAAATGCATTCGGTAAAGCTCACGGGATTTCTTTTATTTTTTTTTATGATGAGTTTGTTCGTATCAATTGGATGTGTGACGCATTATTGTTGTTGTAATGTTATAAACAATTGTTACTGGTTTAGACGCTTTTTAAAATACAGCTTTTAGAATGAAGACCCAATCAAACAGGTTGTTTTCACAGAGCTTAAAAAAATATAAATCGATTAATTACACAGAATAGATAGAACGCAATATGGTATTTTTTAGTTTAAACTTGAGTTGCTACGGAGCTCGCTTGCTTTTTTTGCTTTTCACTTTTGAGTTAATTACGTAAGATTAATTACCTTAATGCCCGCAGTTTACAGTCTCTTTATATAATACTCTGCATTAAGTAATAATTAATTGAATACCTAATTGACATTTAATTGCGAGGATTTCGTTACGCAAATTCTCTCGTTATTATTTAAATTCGTATTTATTATTTGATTCTACTTTTGTTTTATCTTATCTTATTCGCATTAGTGATATTTAATTAATTTCTTTTCACGTTTATTTTATGCAGCTACGCATAAATTCGTCTAAATTCTGTTTCGATTCTAGAACGTTTGACTTTGGAAACGTATATACAGAGTGTTTCCTAAGTAAGTACAAAAAAATTGAAAGGGATATTCCGTGGCATAGAAAGAAAAGGTCGAATAAATATATGTCCTAAACTGCTTTGTTTTCAAAATATAAACTTATCCATACGTACGCCCTTGGTGGATCCAAAAATGTTTCACCGGTACTGGAAAATGATTCTTAATACCATAAGTATGCATACCAAATTTGAATGAAATATCTTTTAAACGTCTTCCAGATGTTCGAAATTTTCATTTTTTTCTTCTTTCTACAACTTTGACACCCTGTATAACGTTTCTACTTATAAAACTTCAGAGATATTTGAAAGAAAGATTTTTCTTATTTTTAACGACAGTCTCGTTTTTCAAAAATCAGATTTTCTCTAAACGTTTCCAAGTTTATCAGTATAAATTTAAATCAAACAGGCTAACCTGACACTTTTTCACTCATCTTTCTCCTTTTTTTTAGATACGCGTATTAGAGACGTACGATTGCAAATAATTATGAAAGAAGGAACAGGATTCCAGACTTACGTCTGTTTACGAGCGAGCACATACTTCGTGTGCAAGATAACTCCGGTTTTTCGGAGTCGCAGGAATTTCCGGAATTCCGGCTGGCTGGCGTTTCGTCGAAATGACTCAAAGGAGGAGGATCGGGGACGATACGGTCCGCTCCTATTTCTTTTCTCGCGCGTGGAATCAAAGTCAGATCCTTTTTTTCGGTACAACGTGATAAATGTATCCGAATGGGAACAATGATAAAATGTCAGAGCCCGAATCTTCGCGCGAGCGTCACACGCATTTCCGCGAGGATGAGATCGCATTGCATGCGATCGTGCGATGCGAGACGAGTAATAACGGTCGGTTTCGCGGGGGGAAGCAGGAAAGCTGAAGGAGAGCAAGAGTCCCGAGGGAATTAATTCCTCGCCCGGATGCCGGGCGAGAACCTCCCCGGCGCGGCGCGAGCGTGTCCGGCACGGATCCATCCTCTTACGACCTTACCTAAGGTCCCGCTGCGTGATCGTCCGCGTCGCGCGAGGCCCACACCCTCTCTTCAGGTGCTCCACCGGAGCTGTCACTGTCGCCGCGGCGCGACGCGTCGCGACGGCGCGACGCTTGCCCACGCGACCACCCTCCGGCGACCCTCAACCCCGCAGCACTCGTGCGTGCGTGCGTGCAGCACGACGGCGGCCACCACCGTCTCGGTTAGGGTACTTATCGCGGAGAGAGTCTCGCGCACGAAAGAGGACGACTTGGCTTGGCTGGCCCGCCCGACTGCTCGTCACACTCTCGTCAGTCGGAAACGCGCATCGCGACCTACCGTGATTACTGAACCGGAGCTGCGAGCACGTCGCCACGACCAGAAAACCAGTGTCTACGGCGAGCGTGCGAGCTCCGGTTCAGAGGAAAGTCCCTATATTTCCTTTGAACTGCACTTGCCAAGAACGCCAGGCAGGGTAACTTGGATTTGTTCCTGGAGTTTCGAATGAAAGAAATTCGGATATGGGAGCGGAGAAAAGAGATTGTGAGAAATTGAACGAGTCCGGACTCCGGATAGGAACGGCCGTGTTGTCATCCTCGCTCTTGACTGGATTTTTACCTCTATTTTTACCTTTACCCTGGACAGATGATTTCAGACGTTCGGAATGCCGGATAAACAGAAAGTCACTAGCGGAACATATAGTTTTTGTTCTATTTATATTTACTATTTGAAAAAACACTTATATGCCATTTGAATTGAAATAAGTGAACACGTTTGGAGCGAAAATTCGAGTGAAAGAATAATTATGAAAAGCAAGTAAAAAGATTATCTTGGATTCTTTCCTGTATGTGTGTGAAATCTAAATTGATAATTTAAAATATATGTTTGCTGTGCCTTTTCATTAAATTATTCTTTACATTTAACTCATTAAATTATCAGAATAAATAAATTTTTAATTTTGTTTTAATTAAATAATACATTTTTTTTTATTTAAATTATGTTAAGAATATATAAAACGTTGTATTATAAGCACAATTATTTAAAAAAAATCGGAGCACAACTCAGCATTTATATTCTGGCTGCCAAATGTTAGTGATTCCTTGATGAAACAATAATTGGGATAAAATTCCGAATCACTATTTTGGACAAGTCTAAGTTATCCTTTACTTCTGATACCAGTCTTAACTACCAGAGGTCGGTCTTGAATGATTTCGTTTGTCATTTACGTTACAATTATACCTTTAAAAATCACTTTCAAGAAGTAGAATGAAAGTAAAAAATACCACACAACATTTTTCTCAAAGAATGCTTTAAGTTTAAACCTTTTTCTTGCAGTACTTTTGTTTAATTTTAGAAACAGGTTCTGATCGATTTATTGCTAGTATATTTTTATCAGCAGATGATAATATACGTATAATAATCTAGAATTTTCACGTAACGGGCAGGGGAAAATCACAGATCATTTCAATGTTAACAGAAATATTATATATAGCAAAAAACTATTTCTCAAGATTTTATAGAAATAGAAAATACTCTGAATTTTTGTCAAACTTTTATTGATAATGTTCTCAGATAAGAAATGCGCCTTAGATGTCAGCCTAGGAGTTTTCCCCACGATTGAAGTCTGGGGGAAACGCTGTCGTGACGGAAATTCACTGGTTTATCGCAACCATGATCGCAATATCGCAACAGTAAAAAGCTTTACATTGTATCCATTTGATGTCGTACACGTCAGTGATAGACAGCAGCGTTAGCTAGCGCGTTTACGTACGAGCGTAGTGATTGATTGCCACAGAGGTATCGAAAGTAATTTGCAATTATTTACAATTAAATATAACGTTATCAGTGCGTTTGTTTATCTTCTTCCGACGCATCTTGCATTTGTGCCTGTCAATTGCTTCCTATAGCATAAAAATTAATCGACGAAGTGACAACGGCTCTACGTACGTGTCAATTGTCATTGTTTTGTTATCGTGCCAAACGAAGGGGGGAAATTTTAGAGCGATATAAACGTCATATCGATAGCTTCCACGACTTTATTGAGTGACGAGACTGACGAGCCGATTTATTTTCTTACACAAGTGAAGCGGAGAAGCCAAAATGGCAGACGACAAAAACGACGACACGCCGGGGCGGGAAAGTATTCCGGATTCCGAAATGGAAACCGAACGTATTCCGGATTCCGAAAGTAAAATGGATCCGGCGGAGGAGAGATCGCGATATTTCAAAAAGTTGGAAGAATGGTACCAGGAGGCATACGCTTGGCAAAGTTTTGCAGCGTGGTTCCCGCATTACGTGATGTCAGGGCAACCCATCGTTAATCCGAATCCGACACTTGGTACGATGAAACGCAAGTATTTTGAAATCATCATGTGTGACATTTCCAAGGGCAAAAAACCAAGAAATGACTATCTGTATTTCGAGTTTTTCTATGTTATATTTTTGTTTATACAAATATATGTAATACGTATTTCTAATAAATATTATTAAGATATTGTACTCTTGTTTTTAGACAAATTTAGTGATTACAGTTGTTACTACATAATAAAGAACAATTTTAGACCAATTTGAGAAACTGTCGAGATATAGCTTCAGCGTTAAAAATGAATTGAAGTTTAAAGAAGACATATGATTTCATACCCTTTAATACCCTTCCAACCAAATATCTATTTATATCAAGTAAAAATTGATAAATATCTTTTACAGCATCGTCTAATACACAAGGGGTGATAAATGTAGACAGACAAAATGAGACAGCGAGGCAAAGGAGGCCTCAGGAACAATCCGCGGGACCCTTCCAACCTCCAGGAACTGATGGTTATTAGTCTTAAATAAGTATTAGATTGTTACATATTAAATATCGTTGATTTATGTCTTTCTTAAATTTATCGATTCAGGTTACGAGTATCGAATTCCTCCGATTTGGAAGAGGTTCGCAGCGGAATTTATAGATTCAACAATGCTATTTCTCTTGAAGTTTTCCATCACCTTCATCGCAATCGACGTCTTCGACTTTATGTAGGTAAAAAAACACGGCACTGTGTATAATAATTAAAAGATATTTATCAAATTTTACTTGTTACGAATAGATATAACTTGTCAATGCGATTCTTACAATCATAATTTATGTCTATTCAATTTTTTAAATTTATAATATTTTTAACGTCTTTTTTAATGCTTCAGAGACATCGAGGATTTAGATTTGTTGCAAACAAATTTACGTATTGATTATAAAATGGCTCTGGAGATGACTTATGGAATTCTGATTCTGGAAGTAATTCATCGCGTGATAGTTTGTATCTTTGAGGTAAGGAAACTTGAATCCATTGATATTTCATAAAGAGATTAAACAGTCTTTTATAAAAATAAATCCACACAAAAAGACTGAGTTAATTTTTTTTTCTATAAAACGTTTCAGGCCTTCTGGCTTCAACATGGAGTGTACGGTCTTATTGGCGGTGCTACTCCTGGCAAGTACATGATGGGTTTACGGGTGGTTCAGTGCCGAAGCATAACTCCCGTTGAACGTCCGAATGAGCCAGATTTAGTCTTGGTGAGCCCCGGAACCGATCTGGGCCTGCCGTTAGCATTGGGCCGGTCACTGGTGAAGAATTTCGTGCTGGCGTTCGTATTCCCGATTTGTTTCTCCCTGTTCTTCTTTCGGTTCAACCGAACTGGCTACGATTTGATCTGTCACTCCATCGTCATAGAGGATCCCTACAGAAATAATAACCGGCCACACCAGGAGTAGTCCGTCTGAGGGACGATTGCATGGAATTCTCTCTGTGATGTGTACATATGTAGTATGTGCTTCTTGTACCAAATGCATGCGGGTTCATGTGTATGGCGTACGTGTATATACGTGTAAAATAAATAAAGATTATTATTGCGGCTAGAAGCCGTTTCAGAAATTTTCTTATCCAGAGATTGAATTGTACATGCAAGATTTTAACTTTCTGTAGCAATTCTTTTACGATGAGATACGTGAATCGGTTTAATTCTATTGTGTCACTTTGCTGATTTAATAGAGAAGGTTAATCTTTAATTAATCCAATCTTTGCACTAAATTATTTTGCCTAGTTTCCTAATAAAGTTGAAAATACACTTAAACGTAAATCAGTCTTTCTTCTTTATGACTTCAGTAATGTTAATGTTACTGATGAGTAATTCCTCAAGAAGACAGGTTATCTGATGTGTCTAAGGTCAACCATTCCGTAGCGGTAGACGGACGTTAGCAGCAGCAGAGAAAAGCCTGAGAAAAGCCTCTGTACACTAGCGCCAGTACATCCATTTTCAAAATTGATACTATACGTAGCCATGTTCATTTTCCGATACTTCCGATAAAACATCATTTTGGTGCGCGTCCGTGCTACATCTGCAAATTGCGTGATTTCATCTGGTAATGCACAATTTCATTTGATTTAATCTGGTACTCGTATCAAGGAAAAGGTATATGTATATAAGCAATATTTTTAAAGGCCGTCCAATGCGTTTTGGACTTTGCATTTTCTTAGTTATAAATTAAATATTAGTTTTTATCTTAGATTTTAACTAACATCCGCTAGAAACAGGTCAACTTATATAGAGGTCCTCCACCGCTCCCGCCGATTCCAATCGGCGGTCCTCTTTTATTTACAATATACGTTTTTGTCACATTTCTATCATTTACTTTATTTCTCTTACAATTTACTTTACAATATAATAATACAACATTATAAAAAAGTTATTACAATATACATAATTTAATTACGCATACACAATTTATATACATGATACACATATATAATAATATATGTAGTACATACATAATAATTACATAATATTTACAGTAAAATGCAATATAATACAATTATCTATAAAAAATTGGTATTATTTAAAATAAAAATTGATATTTATTATTGAATATTAATTTTTAATATATTAAATAATTTGTAATATAAAAATTAGTATTATTTAATATACATTTAAGTTGTTAATATTAAAAATATAATTCTATTTATTATTATATTAACAATATTACTTTTATTTTGTTTACAATTTTTTCTATCGAATTTAATCCCCCTTGTCCCTGCCTACCCGAATACCTACCTACCTACCTGTATTCCGCGATTTATAGTCCTACCTAGAGACCCTCTAAAGAAGGGAGAGAAAGAGAATATGGAGGGGAACAGAGGCCATTTGTGCTCGCGGGAGACGCGCGCATTTACAAATTAATGTTGGCTGCTTTGCAGGACATGATTAAGCGGCTAATTTTGTTGGTAGGTTTTTTCAGAATAGGAAATATGTAATTGCAGGAAGGGCCCTTGAGTGATGTTACTGCGAGCCGGAGACTCGAAGCCCAGTTAAATGTTAGAGGCCAATAAAAAATTAGGTGATATCTTGAATTTGTTCGCCGCAAGCGCATGAGCCGTCGTCAATAATGTTTTTTCTATACAGGCTGTAATTGAGGTTGTAGTGGTTCGCTCTCAGTCTGGAGATCGCGACTATAGTATCTCGTTTCAGTCCTAATTTATAATACTAGAGCTTAGAGGAGTTGACATAGATGTTTTGAAAAAAATGATTTCCCTTGTATCTGGCTCTACTAAATAAATAATTATGAAATTCCGTAGCGAGCTTTTCTCTCTGTTCTATAAAAAGATCGGAATGTGGTAGTTTAAATGCTGGAGATTCCATACCTGATCTGATAGCCTTTCTGGCAAATTCGTCAGCAATCTCATTTCCCATGATACCTTTATGAGAGGGAATCCACACTAGCTGAATGTTTTTCCCACGCTCTTGTGCGTAAATAATTTTGGATTTAATTAGAGGAATTAAATAATTTGAGCGACACGTGACAGGATTTGTAAGCGCCTCCAAGACGCTTTTTGAATCTGAGACAATGGTGAATTTGGGAGTATCTAAGTCTAAAATGAGTAAAACGGCATTATATATGGCCCAAGCTTCAACTGTGAAGATTGAAGCTCGAGCTGGGAGTTTAAACATCAGACTGCGTTGTAGTTGTGGCGAGAAGCACGCGGCTCCCACCCAATTTGCCGAACCCATCTTGGAACCGTCCGTATAAAATACAATGGAGTCTCGCATAATGGGACCAAACGCTTGAAGGAATAGGTTTTGTACGGTGGATTTGGGGACTTGATCAATAAGGTCAATAAAATCCTGTTCCGGATGATAGAGTATGGGAGTAAAGAGGATAGTTTGATAGGAATGTTGGAAGGGAGGGGGGGCTACTGCAGTGTGTAGCGAAGGTCGGAGGGATTTAAGTTGTCGGAATAAATCGAAGAGGGAAAATTTTTCTCGACAATGTGTCAAGCCCGCAGGATATTCTCGGGATGTAAGCGCTAGTTGAAACATATAGCGTTTTTTCTTGGCTGCACTACCGCCCTGCACTGCCCTGCACTACCCAATAGCGTTGCACTAATGTTGCACTAGTGTTGCACTAGTAGGCGATAGTGCAGCCAAGAAAAAACGCTAATAGATTCCGAAACCTGGTGATCGGTAATAGACATTGTTTTGATTAGGTATTTCGCCGCCAGGAATTTGAGACGAAGTTTAAGAGGCGGCTCCTTAGCTTCTGCGAACATGGTATTGATGGGGGTAGAAATTCGGTAGCCCAAGCAGGCTCTAATGGCTTTATTCTGGATTATTTCGAGGCGGTGAAATTTAGGACTTAATTTAAGGGGATCCTGCAGCCGTATGATTTACCGACATTATTGTTTTTCGATGGATCTTTTAATTGGCTTTACAGAATTGCAAGTTTTGGTCTAGAATTAAAGTACGCACAAAAATCTAGGGTAGAAAACGCGATTTTATATCAAAAACACCAAAAAATTAAAAATATTACTTTTTTGGGCACATACGCAGCTGTCACCTGACGACAATATTTGCTTAAAACAAAAATTCTGCGGTTTATGCATACATAATTTTTATCATCTGCCCTTGGGAAAACATGTAGGAATAATATCGTGCAAGTAGAAGTAAGATTCAATGCGTACAAAAAAAGATCCATCGAAAAATTATTTTAGTAATGCAAATACGGATGCAAATGACAAGAAGAGCAGCAACAGTAGTTGCCGGATCTTGCGAGAGATGGCGAGCAATCGAAAAAAGGACAGATGTCATTTCGTTAGACAAAGACAGATATAGGGAAAACAAAATTAGAAAGGTTGACATTATCGACATCGAGGAAGTTCGCCAGTCACTGCAGGATCCCCTTAAGCGAAAAGATGTGAGGCAAGTTTCTAATGCCCGATCTACAATAGCTGTAGCAGAGAAAAACCTGAGAGCGGCCATCCGGCTTCGGGGGACGTCTGTCCTAATCTGCCCTCTGAGAAAGTGGACGTCAACTACGGCGTTACGCTCGGTAACGATCAGAGAGGACTTGGGTAACGATACATGGGTTCGTATCCATGCTATGGTTCGTGTCCGAACTATCAGATGGAGGGGATATGCTGGTCGCACAAGCCTTTCCTCTGTCCGTGTACGCTAGGCCCTCGGCAAGCTTCGAGCGGGGAGAGAAGGGCAGACATACGATCTGCTGTCTCTCTTGAGCTGTGACGTTGCCGCTTTGCACGGGCCGGCTTGCCGGCTATACCACGATGCCACGCATTTCGGGTATCGCGTCTCGTGTCTCGCCGAGTGCCGAGTCTCGAGTTGACAAATCGACGATACGCTATACACGCTATATACGTTACATTTGCTTGTATACAAATTTTAATTTTTATATTTATAATTAAATATATATATATATATATATATATATATATATATATATGTATATATATTTGAAATTTATAAATATATAAAGATTGCAAATATAATTAATTAAATAAATATTTATAAACATAAAAACTAAAATTCGTAAATGTAATGTATAGAAATCACCGTTCTATGCTTTTCTATCTAAAAAAGTCTTACATTAAAAACCTTTACTTTACATAATAAATTTCAAATTTAATATTTAAATGCATACCAATAATTATATTATTAACTATATTGAGAAAAAAATGGTAGTTTATAATGTTTCTTGCACTCTTATTAAATTTATTTTACCTATGCATGTTCAAGCGGCCAAATTACGAGCAACAACAGAAGGATAATTGGATAAAAATAAAAACACTTTCTTAAATAAACAATACACATGGGTAACAGTGAGTTCTATTATAATTCTCGTATAGTTCTGAACGTGTTCTAACGTTTATTTCTAAAGAGTTCTGACGATAAGCATTATATTTATTCATATTTTAAATAATTTTTATCGCCCAAGAAAGACGCATTTACGGGTATGTGGGTGAGACGCTGTAGAAAATCTCGGAGTTCTGGCTTATATAAAATATTTTTCGTACAGTTCTAAGCATACTAAAACAATTTCTAAAGAGTTCCGGGCATTGGCAATGTTGTATAATTTTTAAATAAATTAATAACGCACGAAAGTCAGGAATTTATCGAGAATAGGGTCTTTCTCGAGCGATAAGAATTATTTATCTCTATACCACGATCGTGATATTTTAAGTATAATTAATTAAAAATAAACGAAACA
>NW_020228253.1:63855-66393 GCF_003070985.1 Temnothorax curvispinosus
AAAAAAATGTTATGACACTTCCACTGTGTTTTCTTCAAATATGTACGGCTATTAACTCGTGCTAGAACTGTGGTAGACTGTGGAAGCTTTCCAGCAAGCGACACAAGTCGACACAAGCATCGTTCTATCTTTCTTTTTTGGTAATGAGTAACAAAGATAAAACGATACTTGTGTCGACTTGTGTCGCTTGCTGGAAAGCTCCCAGTATTAACTGTATGTACAGACTGTGTGTTCGTCAGCCATGGCGCTAGCTTTAATTATTGGCCAATAAGGGGGCGGGAGTGCAAGTAAAAAATGTTTAGTGGAGAGGGATCAAGCTCATTTTAAAAGTCTAGTAAAAAAAAAAATTTTTGGTGAAAACCGCAGATGTGGCTAAACCCCCCTATCAAAAGTTATGCGGAGTCAAAGTTCTAAAAAGATCTTTTGTACCTCGATTTTTCACTTACGCTAAGAAATATAGAAAAACGCATTTTATGGCAAAATTCCTCTTAAGAGTAATCAAGGGCGTTCTTTATATTTTACTTTTGAGGCTCCTAAAAAAGAGGTTCTCGGGGGGGCAGGGGCTCAAAATCATTCAAAGTCTAAGCCCCCTCGATTCTTCAAAGTAAACGTATTGGTGAAAGATTTTTTCACTGTTTAGTGCATTTTCATGTGCATTTGCGAAAGAAAAAGGAGGGTGCCTCTTTTGCACTCCTCAACGTTCAAAGCATGACACGATTCGAGATATGCCGCGTAAATGAATGCCATGCACATTCGATAGTCCAGAGTCCAGACATATGGCGACCCGGGCCCGGACGGGACGAACGGTTATCGCCCGGGAATATCACGAAGAAACTGCAAATCACTCACAACTGCCGTACCTTCGCCTCGACATCTCCGCCTCGAACGAGCGATTCGCGCGACACATTCATTCACGACACTTGCACTTGATACAAATTCTTGTGCGCGTCGTCGATTATTCCCGCAGAACGAGGAGCAGGAATGCCAATCGCACAAACGAGCGCGCGAATTCCGAATAACAGCATCCACGGCACGAAGCACGGAGCACAAACACTTCACACCTGTCCGAAATTCATCGGGAGAATGATTGAGTAACATATCCGCGGGTAACGGTATTCCGAGCGTCAACGAAAACAAGTAGCAAGGCCATCTCGCTGATGGAAACAATCGTCC
Source organism: Temnothorax curvispinosus (assembly GCF_003070985.1). Taxonomy (NCBI): domain Eukaryota; kingdom Metazoa; phylum Arthropoda; class Insecta; order Hymenoptera; family Formicidae; genus Temnothorax; species Temnothorax curvispinosus. The sequence continues at coordinate 65,029 of NW_020228253.1, forward strand.
GCGCGCCGACTTTGAACGTACACGCTGCTCCGAAATCGGCGGACTCATTCAACGGTCGCGGCATCACGCAGTGCCGAGCAGCCTCTCTCGCAGGCTTCTCTCGGGCTGCGTTCGGAAACGTCACCCGGGTACACACGGGTATACTTCCTTCTCCTTCTAACTCGCTGAGATAGAAAGAGAAGGGAGTATATTCGTATGCACTCGGGTGACGTTTTCGAACGCAGCCGGTGACAGCAGAGAGAATGAGCCCTCTCTCTCTCCTCTCGGAAACAAGTGGCGCCGCCTACGGCCGTTCTGCGACTCGCGACTCCGTTTTTCAGTCGCACGACGTCACTTCCCAGTTAAACGTGGCCGACTCGCACAGCAAGGAGTGGCATTCAAGCGAGCGTCGCGAGCTGTCAAGCTGTCGGCCCTGAATAGCCCGAGAGCGAGCTAGCGGTGAACCTCTAATCAGCCGGGTGCAGCTGATCGTTTTAAATGACTCGTTGTGGCGGCCATTGAGCGCGTTATCGAGCATACGTCGGCATCGAGACCGCTGGTTTTAGGCCTGCCGAGAATCCGTTCAGGCGCGTCGAAAGTAAAACATGTCGTCCTCGGGCGATTTCGGTAACCCGTTGCGGAAGTTCAAGCTCGTCTTTCTGGGCGAGCAGAGCGGTGAGTGTTTTCCCCTCTCGACGGTGTGTGTCAACAAGTGCGTCCGCTGTTCTACGAAAAAAAAAGAATGGATCGATTTTTCTCCGGCGCACGCTATTCGCGAGCTCCGGTCCTACGGGCCCGATCGGGGTGACGACCTTTCCCGACGTCGCCTGGTACCCTTCTAGGTTATGGATCGATATTCCCCACTACCGCCGCTGTCGCCGTCGCCGTCGTCATCGTCGTCGTCGTCGTCGCCGTGTTCATGCACGATGATGACACGGTATCGCCGTGTTAACTGCGCTCGTACGGGCCGCGCGGTTAGACGTTTAAAATGTGCAACGTGGTGTCTGCGCCTTGCGCTTTTTGCCGAATGGCAGTAATGGCACTCCGACGGCCGCGTCGGAGTTAAACGCACGACGAAACGGGTCTTTACATCTCTTCGGAACCTTTTTGCTATAACAATAGCAATAAGGAAATTTGTTATGACGAAGAAATTTAATTTAGATGTTAATTTACTAATTACTCAAATTTGACGAAAGAAAAAAACGTAATAAGTAAAAAAAGAGGGCATTGACTAGAGCCACAACAGAATGTTTGTGTCGTTATCTTTAATTAAATTAATATTTGACATATGTATGTACGTACGTTGGTCTGTCATCTGACCATCTTCAGTGAGATAAATTAATAAAGCTAAAAACGTAAAAATCAACGGCTGGCTTTCAAACGAAA
>NW_020228253.1:66403-79149 GCF_003070985.1 Temnothorax curvispinosus
TAAGTAATGTATCTAGAAATATAAATTTTGCGGAAGAGATAGTTCCCGGAGTCATCAAAAATTAATTAAAGCTTAGTTGTACAAAAATTTATAAGAATGCAAATTATCTGAGTAAATGTAATTTTGTATTGCAGTCGGGAAGACATCTCTTATTACGCGGTTTATGTATGACAGCTTTGACAACACATACCAGGTATGTAATAATTTATTTATATCTTAATTAGTAATTTTTCTGTAATATAAATAAGTGATTTTTGTTGTATGCTTTGAACTTATATCATTTGCACCGTTTTTATTCCATGCACGTTGCACAGGTTGTGGAAAATTGTATAGTTTGTATGCATTATACTTTAAACGTTTAAATTTATAGATCTATCCATTAATATTTTTAATCTTTGATGTAAATATTTATTAAACATGAATGACTTTTTAATAAAACTCTAATCTAAATTTACAAAATTTGCATTTTAAATCTTTTTTAGAATTTTCTAAAATTCTTGTTTAAAATTTCATTAAGAATACATTTAGATTTGTTGAAAATAAATAAATTTTATGTAAGAGTTAACTCTTTGATAATTAATCAATGAGGTTCTTGTGTTATATATTCGTATAATTTGCAGCAGAAAAAAGCGTTGGCTATAAATTCTTATAAAATATAAATCTATATTGAATGATGATTAATGTGTTTGGCTATAAACTGTGATGTAATGGTTCCCAGGAATCTTTATCTAATGATACAGTTTTCTTAGATAAAAAAGAAACTGATGTCATTTAAATGTCATTTAAAGTATATTATATATTATTAATTAAGTTATTTAAGTCAAATTCTTTAAAATTACAGCTTGAGATTTATTAATATCTCACATTTTCTTTCTTTTTGCTTTTTATTTTCTGTTAGTTATTATCGACATAATAAATATCTTTTATCAAATAAAGTTTTCCATTGCATGAACATAATTTACAACGTGTCAGTGTGTGCTTTAATTCCTTCATTAATTTTTGCATTGTAATAAACTATATGTGTGAAATAAAATGCTTGATTTTTATTCACTCTGCTATTTCTTACCCTAAGAAATCTATTCAAATAGAAATCTATTCAATACTCCATGCACTTATTTATTTTTTATTGAAGTGTTTATTAATGGTTATAAAATGGTGATTGTTATACGTTATATACGCGCGCGGTATTCGTTATATGTTTTAGATAGTTTATTTACCATCTGCCTCTCGGTTTGCAAAGTTATTCGAATTGCTATTGTATTTGGATTTTTAATTAAGGAAATTGCATCTATTATTTAAATCACGTCGGTTTGTTATAATTGTTCTTTTTGCCATTTTATTTGTATTTTTCTTTTATATTATTTTATATAATTTTGAGCGTATAATTATGTATATTGTAAATGCAGAAAGAGTGCAAGAAAGTGCAGTTGGAACGAAAAGACCTAATGCTAGCAGGAGAGACAGTAGGGAACCAAGATATTGACTTTTTCTAATCGACAAAGATAAAAAGAAAGACGAAGAAATTGATAGGACATCGATAACTCGCTTCTCTTTCTCTTTTTCTATATATTTTATAACATCACATTATCCGTATGGCATTTTGTTAATAAATTATGTTATGTTTAATTACATTATAATAAATTATTAAATAGAGTAAGTATACAATAAAATATACATATAAATAATTGCTTTTTTTTTTACACTCAAGTAATACTGAGTCACTCAGTTTTGTGAGTATTTTATACTCAGATAAGATACGTCATTTTGTACTTACCTGCTTATTTTGGTGACAAAGCTATCATAACAATACATAATCTCATTTTTAATGTGAGTCTATTACATTCATTAAAGCACACGGTCTCGATTGTGGGTAAAAACTCAGTTGAATCTCACTAACAAGTGAGAATTATCTGACAATGAGTTTTGATGTAAATTGAAAGCAACTAATATAATAAAAGTATTTTTTAATGCTACTTTAAGTATATTTATAATCAGTGTCTGGTATCAATATTTAAAAATATTTTATACGTAAAAATATTTTTATACTAACCCTCCGTCATCCATATGGGGGTTTAAGCTCATATTATCATACATTTATGAAAATCTTGTTTGAAAAATATTACATATTGCACATTATTTAAATTAGTTTTATCTTTTTAACATCAACTTTAATACAATTCTAATTTTTTTGTCAACTTCTAAAAGTGATTTGTTTACCTTTTTTGGCATTATGATAAGAGATTGATTAATGTTTAATATCTTGATGTATCGTTATGTTGCAGGCCACGATAGGAATAGATTTCTTAAGCAAAACTATGTATCTTGAAGACAGAACTGTGAGACTACAACTGTGGGATACAGCGGGGCAAGAACGGTTCCGTTCTCTGATACCTAGTTATATCAGAGATTCTACTGTCGCGGTCGTTGTTTACGATATTACCAGTAAGCAATCGGTATATAAGGAATACGGTGTCCTAGAAAAGCTACATGCCAGTAGCTTCGAATTTAATATTGAAACATTCTCTAAATAACATGAATTTTAAAGTTTATTTTAAATTTACTTACATAATAGACATATTTTACATAACCTTATTTATAAATTTTTTAGCTTGAAGCTTTAAATCTGTTTGGAGATTTTAGATTTTTTATTTTTAATATTTCTTTAAAGAAACTTTATTTCTGCTTTTTATATATATATATATATATAAAATCTATACAAACAACATGTTTTACATGTTAAATCGATAATTTCATACCTTTTGTGAGTTTTAATAAATTTATATTATTTTATTAACGTAATTTGATATTGTAATAATAATGATAATATAATAATAATATAAATTTAATTGCGCTGGCATATGCTCTATTATTGGTACACCCTGATAAATAAACTATGAAACTAATTGTAAGATTGCTAATTGTAATATTTGTCAGACGCCAACTCGTTTCATCAAACATCTAAGTGGATAGATGATGTACGGACTGAAAGAGGAAGTGATGTGATAATTATGCTAGTGGGCAATAAAACTGATTTGAGTGATAAGAGACAAGTTTCAACGGAAGAGGGCGAACGGAAAGCGAAAGAACTAAATGTGATGTTTATCGAAACTAGTGCTAAGGCCGGCTATAACGTTAAACAGGTAATCGTCTTACCCCTTTTTTTCACGCTCGATGCAGAGAAATTTTTTCGACCTATGAAAGTGAACAAAATTACTGTTATTGTTAATTATTTTAGCTATTTAGAAGAGTAGCGGCGGCTCTGCCAGGTATGGATTCCACTGAAAATAAGCCTCCCGAAGACAGTATCCTTTTGCGTAAGATACTTACTGCACGCAATTTGCATGGCATATTTGCAGGAACGTTCGCGGCGACTTCTCTTATTTCACGTGCACATAATTCCCACTTCACCCGTTATTATCTATTCCTTCGATTCTGCACCATCTTTTAATATCGACTTTTTTCCTTCCGACTATTTTCCCTTCATTGTTTCCTCGAATTGTAATTTTTAAAATTTATTTTTATATGCTATTTTTCACGTTTTTATTTTATAATCAATTAATTATTAGTACTTTATTTCAGGATATCAAACGTGGAACTCTTTCCGCGTTTTAAATATTTTTAACATTTAAAAGAAAAATAGATATTAATTTTTATTAATAATTCAAATATTTAAATTTCTTGCCATTTGTTATATTTTTCGAGATTGTTCGATTCAGTCTATCCATTCTAATTTTTCGTTTTTGATTTCGGCACTGGATTTATTTGGCGATCCGTCGGATCTTCCATTTGTTTGCGTTATACTTTTGTGTTTTCCTTAATATGTTCTTTAATCCGTATAGTGCAAGAGGTAGTGCTCAAGGACACGCCAATCGAACTGAAAGCCTCGGAGAGCAGTTGTGCATGCTAAGTCGTCGTCGGCCTATATGGTAGCAGGGTATCGAATCGAATCGGACGGAGTCTTAAATCTCCGAATAGGGCCCAAACCGCCCCGGATCGTCTCTGGAGCGGTTTGGGAATCTTTTTCGAGAAACATGAACCGATTTTCTAGGTAAATTTCTAAGAGAGCTCCTTATCGATTTTTCAGTAAGCATTATAAACGAATAATACAGTATTAATATTATCGCATATATTATAATTAATAATATTAATATGTTATTATTTAACTGAGGACATTATAATTTTTTCGATAAAATCGAGTAATGTTCTTTTGGAAATTTTCTTAGGAAATATATGCACGTATAAGATTATTATACATAATATATTAATACAATAATTTATTTTAATTTGTTCTGTTTCAAGACTATTCGAAGAGAATGACTTACAGTTCTGTTTCTGTTCGATGCCCTGACTAGTAGACAAAACACACTGAGCTAAGTTAACTTATAAGTTAATGACATAGGATGTTAGGGTACTGATTGCATTCGGCCTGTGGTTTTCGTGAAATCGGAAAACTCATCGAAAGCCGTGCACTCAACAGCAACAATTTTTACTAAGATGAGAAAAAGTACAGTTTCACACAGTAGCTTAAGACTGCTTTTACACAATGACGTGTTTCGGTATATTACCCGATCGTAGAAAGAGCTATTAACCTTTTCGGTCTTGATAGAGCAATACGTTCTCAATTAATTATGGAGCATTTTAAACAAATTGCAACTTTCTAAATTAGTTAATCTGAATTCTTGTACACTAAAGCAGACTAAAAAATACAATAAATATTTTTATCTTTTATTATTATCACATAATCAAAATTACTTGAATTTGAAAATATTATTTAACCAATAAAAATAATTATTCGAATTAAAGTAATAATTTCAAAAATAATTATTTGAATTAAAGTAATAATTTCAAAATTTATCTTATTTAAGTTTTTATTAGACGATGGTAAATGATTAGGTGAGAAAAGTGTTTTATATATTTTTGAAGAATGCAGTATTTATTATGTATCAGAGCTGAAAGAGTTGGTATAGCCTTTATTACAGTATCAAAGTTTACCTAAGTTTATTTCGCTTGTCAATATCGGTTATTCAACATCGTACATTATGTTTTTTACGCGTACAATTAAACATTACATCGACAGTTGCTCAAATTGACATTAAACAGCTGATAGAAGTGAATCGTATTTTCCGTGTTCTTATTTATTTTGCACTTTTCAAGAACGAGATTAATTGTCGTACACATTTGCAATAAATAGAGAAAATAAGACAGCTGCATTTGCATTTACGATATTTAGCGACGATTACATCGATTTGGAGATTATGATTGAACGCGTTATATAAATGCAGTCCTTGAGATAATTAAATTAAAATTTTTAAATCAAGTTCTAATGACTAATGAATACATGTAGATTCTCGCTCTATTCGATGCTATAGAGAAAAAAATAAGTAATTGAAACTCAATATTGAAAGCTTAATTGACTCTAAATACATGGATATTAATTGACGCTGGACAGTTGATAAAAGACAAGAAAAATAGGAGGAATCGAGGGAAAAGACATTTAAAGGAAAATTTTGTATGGAATAAGTGGATAATTAATTAGCAGCTAACTATATCTCTTTTCTACAAGTAATTTAAGAGTAGAATAAATGAACACCTCTGTACAGATTCGGATTTATTTTATTGAATTAAATATTTTCTTTCTTTAAGCTATTATTTATACATTTTTTCTTTCCGGATTTATAAATTTGTTTATAAAAGAACAAAAACAACTGGTTTGTTTAAATATTGCACATATAATTTGAAATTTGGATAAAAAAGACTTCTGATTTCTAGTAAGATATCTATTTTAATATTGCATTTGTTGACAATTTGTCTGTTATTATAATATCTTAATTTATGTAAAAAAACTTAAACTATTGATAATATAATGAAATAGTGAAAAAATAATATTTTCTCTCGGCTATGATTTTTTCATTTTTTCCGTATGGTAATTTCTTGTTATTTTGCTATTATTTCTAAAGTATTGAGAACATAATTTATTTTTACTTATTTTTTCTTGCTTGACTTTCTTATTTTTCCTGTAATCGTTTTTTCTGAAATTAGGAAGAAGGTCATTAATAATTGGCGAGAAAAGTTACCAAAATTATATATTACAAATTTGTAAGAAAAGAACTTTGTATTAATAATTTTAATATTTTTGATAATTATATATGTGTAGAGCTTGTGCTAAATGATCTAAGAAAATATTTATTTTTTATATTGGATTTAATTAATGAACATATAAGCAAATTAATACTAAATTAATTTAAAATTTAATTTTGTAATCGGACTTTTTAGGTTTAATCGAATTTTTTATTAACTTTGTAATACATGTTTGTTATTTTGTTCCGCGTTCTGTAATATTTTTTTTCTACGAGATTTTCTGTTTTAGAAAACTCATAGCAAGTAATTCTAGAACATATTCTCCGTCCCGTTTTTGAAATTTTATACGCTTTTTCGATTGTCACCTTTCCTAGCTTGGATAAGCAGAAATTAAAGCGCGAGATTGTACACAATTAAATCAGAGCTGTATTCTCTTGAAGGATTATTGGTTAAAGCAAAATTAAAGGAAAAAAGTAAGAGATCATCGATTTGGCAGCGATAACTATCAGTATAATTGATAGATAAATACTTAGAAATTTGTAGATAATACTAGAAAAGTCATAGAAAAAAAAGTTTGTTTACTGCAGTATCATTAAGGATTGCATTGTACTTTATCTGGTTTGTAAGCATTCATTGTATTATCGGAAACATCAACACGCATTGATTTATAAGTTTAAGGCTACCAATCAAATGTTTATCAAGTGCAATAATGTATTTACTGACCAATAACATTGCCAAATTGCAAAAAGCGCATAAGTCTTTTTGATATTTAATTTTTCGAAAAAACATTTACCTCCTTTTGGTATTGATAAATAGGACTGTGCCGAACAAAAGATATATTGGAACGCGATTTTATTAGTTCTTTTTATTGCATATATGATTCAATTAGTTTCTTGAGAAACACCGAAGAGAGAAAGTGAGATAAAATTGCTACACGCCTTAACACACAAAAGCAGCTGTCGACTTGCAGAATCAATCACCGATGCAGAACGGCTCGGAGTCGGAGGGTGAGAGCGGCTGCATGTGCTAGGGCGATTTTGTCGTCTCGAAATCCGAAGAGAGAAAGAGAGCGAAAAGAGAGAGAAAGAGAGCGGGAAAATCGCAGTCAATCTCCCAACACGAATCATCATACACCATTGCAAGACGCTGCTGCTGGCTTCTTCTGATGTCGTTATGGGAACAGGGGCCTTCGTCGCCGATCTCGGGCCCTAAGTATCGTTTCAAGTGCTACTAGACGAACTTATGCGATATCTAATACTAGCTAACTTGCGTTGTTTTCGGACCGGCTTTTGTGCGAGAGAGTGGAGGACCGCACCATTCGGGATACTTCCATGTTTAAGCTTGAAACGATGATAGCTACGGAGTCCACGTAAAGTCTTCGACTATCAATTCGTTCGCGTCTAATTATGAATTTTCTAAACAATTTTTGCTGAAGCAAAATTATAAGTGACAAATTTTATATTTGTTAATGTATAAACCAATAATTATACAATTATTGGTCAATATTATTACTATATTTATGATTTTAATTTGATAAATTTAATTAACGATTTTACAAATATATATTATACATTATTTTTATCAATATGAAATTACAATTGCGGGACTTATAGATATTGAATATCTTCATACAAAATTATAGTAAAACTATAAAAAAGGATATTTTCTTTTCTGAATTAATTGACGTGAAAGGGTTAAAGAGGTAAATTATAGTGACGTTTCTTGACCAGTTTTTAAGCAATAATCTTTTGGGCTTCTAATAAATCCTACATATCACCATTCTTACAAGAGGCGTTCGCTAATCTTCGAGATCAACCCTTTACTTACAGTGATAACCCATAATTTTTTAAAATATATCTCTAATCGAAGTAAATTTCGAGATATAAAAAATATTAAAATATAAAATTTAATGTTTAATGTTTAATGTATTTGTGTTTTTATATTATTATAATTTACAAACAAAAGTAATATAAATTAAACTTATATACTAATAGGTTAATAATTTAGAAATTAATTTGATTTATAAGAAAATAGATAATATCACATTAGAATATTTAAAATAATCTAGATTTTTTCTAAGTTTTAATTATTTTATTAAACACTGGGCGTATTAATTGATTAATGATCACTATCGTCTGGCCTGTGTGTGCGATTAATGGAGTTCACTGCTACATCTTTCCAAGTTTAAGCACATATATTGTCTCTTCGTTCAGAGATCCTGTATAACGCGCACAAGGCACCGAAGCTTGCGGATGGATAGTTTCTTTTGTGTACTTAAAAAAAAAGAGAAGAAGAGAAATAAGGAAAAAAAGAACAGAGAAAGCACGACTGAAAGTAATCATTCTCGGTGAAGTTTATTAGGTCGCTACTAAGCTAATTACGATGAGTTTACGAGTTTCTCAATGACGGTACGTTTATCAAGGCAAGGTGTTCGTTCGAGGATATATTTCTAATGTACTACATATTACGAATCTTTATAGACGTCTTTCGATATCTCTTGATAATAAACGACTACTTGATAACGAGACTCAAGTCTGTAGATCGACGGTGGATACGCAAGTGTGCACAAACGACCAAACTCACGTGATCCTTTTTTTATTGCAAACCATTGCCTTCTGAATCCTTGTGATACGATGAATATATTCAACTGCAAGTCTCTCCACCACGGAGAAAGTATATAAAAGCCAGCTGAATCGTCTAGAAATGATCGAAAAGTTATTGATTCACGTTTTAAATTGCACAAATAATCAACAATTTATATTTAAATCATTAATAATTTAATTTGCAGCCAGATAAATTTATAAATCTGACGTATTATTAATTTGTAAATTCAAATTTAATTAATATGAATTATATAAATATATATAAATACTATGTAAATATACCTAAATTAGTTCTAACAAATTCCACTAATTTGAGAAGTTGAGTTAAAATGGAAATATATATAACGTTTGGCCGTTTGTACAAAAAGAAATGCCTATACGCTACGCCAAACGCAAACACCCGTCGAATGTTTCTCTAGAAGATGATTATCGGAGGATTATCGGAGAAATAAATCAATTATTATTAGCTGTGCTTGACGCGAAACCTCTACAAGTCCTAGCAAACATCGTTATCTCTTTGCACTCAAAAAGCGCGACAGAGCTTATCATTATTCCAAATTTAGAATTTGTTACGTTATTTTTATATTACTCTGTAATATATTTATTTTCGTTAAATTATGTTTAATGACATTCAATAAAATGGGAAAACAATAAAATAATTAGTACTCGATAGAATATAATTGATTAATATTATGTACCTGCTATTTAATACTTATAACTCTACAAAAATTTACCGTTTTGATCGTTATAAAAAAATTGTATATATGATATTTTTAAAAGCTTCAGTAACGAAGTTTTAAAAATCGAGGAACGAGTGCAAAGGGGTGGATGTGTGAAACTGTCTCTCTAGCCAGCCCCTATATAACGTGTCGTGTAGCGTTAATCTGACAGTGTTGCACAGCAATATTGAGTATGTACCGCGAGATGGTTTTTTCGAACACTATATTTCAAGGCAACGCGTTCGAGGGCGGATCTAGCAGATTTCATGATTTAACAAAGTTTGTGAAAACTCGGTTACTTTCACGCGAATGTATCTCGTAATCATCACTCATGTATATGTTAAATTTGTATGTCACTGTGATTATGATTTATTAGCACAAATATAATATAATGAGCCAATGTTGCCGAATCAATCAATTATATCAATATTATTACTGAAATTAATTATTGGTATTTATTGAAATTAAGCGTCAGTATATGTATAACTTATTTTTATATGCTGAATTAATTTACTTATTTACATTCAAAGTTTATCGAACTTGTCAAGTGTTATTGAATCTTATTAGGTTTATTGAATTTAAATTACAGAGTTAAATACGTTTGATTTATTAATTGAATTAATTAGTTTATTTAAATATTGTTTGATTTACGAAATATACTTCTAAATTAACTTACAGCCAAAAAGAATTAGTATTTTGAAATATCAAACTTATTTAGATTGCAAAAAATATTTTTAAATCCCACGAAATTTAAGAGTAGATTTCTCTCTTCTTTTTATTTTAGATCCGCTCTTAGAAATATACTACTTACTATTTTATTTATTTTTCTGTGTAGGGAAAGACATTTTGCCCGCGATAATCTAATACTGCAACAAAGGGAAAAAAAAATACAATCGCAAAAATTTATATTATAAATATATCTTCAAATTTATAAATTCATAAATTTATAAATATATAAAGAGTAATATATAAATTTATTACAAATGGGATACGAATGGCCTCTGCATTAAAGAGAACAGCAATGTATCCTAGCCGCGATTAGTAACTTTAGAATCGATGGATCCAAGATAATTGCGGGCAATGTCTTTCTCTTAATGTAATTGATAAGTAAACCGAAGTATGCCGATCTAGTCGAAATGATCGTCGCGTAGCGAATTTACAATGGCAATCACTTCAAATCCTGATTGATAGATACCTGATTGATAATTGAATGATCTGATTTAGTTATCAGATTTAGTTATCATGATTATCAGATATTACATTATATTATGCCTTTATTATTAAAATTTAACATTTGCCAATAGTATAATTTCCTGAAGTATTAAACTAAGAACTTGTGAAATTAACGAATTTTCAACATCTTATCAATAAGTATTGATATTGTTATTAGTTAACATTTAAAAAATATTGATATTTAATAAATATTTGTATAAATATTATAATTTAATACTAAATCCGGTGCTGAAAGGGATTTGATAACAACAATTAGGTTTAATTAAAGATAATTAAATTGGAATGATAATTGAAAACGAACGTTCCGGCTAGAGCGGAGCCTCAAGTGCATTTACGACTTATTATATATATTATATATATTACAAAGGTATATAAATATATAAATATGTCGAGACAAACTTCGTTATAGGAGTGATTATGTCAAGCGAGAGAAGGAGCGCTCCTTTCGCTATTGTTTCTTGTTTGCTGTACCGTAAGACAAAGTCGTAGTTGAGTAGCAATGGCGAAATTATCATTTCAGCTTCATGCTACATAGTGTAACGAATGCATACACAGATTGTACCGTATTGTAAACGATTAGAGGGAACAGGAGCGAGTTTTGCGCGGACAAAGGCGCTTTTGTCCGCATAACGAACCACGATCAGAGAGATGAGAATGTTGACAATTTTCTCTTCTTTATATTAGATTGTCTGTAATACTTGTAAAAATAAGCTATATGTTATTTTTACTAATTAACCGAAATGCATGAAAACGTGTAACGCTCAATTAGAAATTAATAATAATGATAATAACCGATTCATAATCGTAATTAGAGTCAGAATTCTTGTATTAATATTTATACAAGATCGACGCTATTTTACTTTATTATAATTTTAAACACTAATGTTTTATTTGTGACATTTGGATTTAAATCCAGATTTAATATTTTTATTTTAGTTTTATATATATCAAACACACATTTTTATAATAATCCTAAAAAATAATCTCTGTATTGGAATTTTGAGGAAAAGCGAGTCTAGGCATTCGCTTTAACTGCCATTGAAAGCGAGCTGAATTAAAGTGTCTCTGATCGTCGGGTTCGTTTGTCGAAGTAACGGAACCAACCCCATCTTTTTGTACCTTGTGTCTTAGATAGAGCCTCGTGTTAGTCCGAGTCGAGGCTCGCGAATGAAATTTTGCAAACTTGTCATAACATGTGTGTCGCGACTACTATATTTAAACCGTAGAGCTTCAACGAACGAGCGAATAAAGTTTTATGTTCACCAGAAAATCCTTGGAATTTTTAGATTTCTAAATTGTCTTCATTAAAATATCTGTACGACTTTCTGTGCAAAGTTATATAATTTAAGTGCCATTGAAAATTGATATAGATCAATATGTGCAATTTATTTTTGAGTGATCTCTTTTAATTTGCACGATCCACTTTTGATGACTTAAATGTAATTCGTACTATTTTAATCTTTTTCTGTAAACTGATAAAACTGATTTGATTTTTGGGAATAGGTTTGAATTAAACGATTGATAGTTTATTATATAGTTTATTGTAATGTCAATTATATACAAATTTAAAATTACGTTCAGTGCGCTTCCGACTACGCTGACATACCGTTTTTTTCTCTCGTCGATGTGCGGTATATATTATTACAATCGGAGCTATTCTCGAGCTCTTCGGTACCCTTCACTCGTTTTAACAGCGCGTCAGCGACAGACCTAAATTTAATTAATCTTTATTTACAGTCAATATCGCACATTTGAAAGTTCCTCCAACAGTCTGTCGCCGTTCAGATGTTCAAAAAATCTTCGTTAATCTTTTAAAAATAGGACAACTCTAAAAATTTAATCTTTTTTTCTTTCTTTTTATTACTTACTAGTCTTAAAGATGATACTAAACTGACGAATGATATGAGATTAGTGAAATTAGAAAAATTAAAACAAAGAATAATAGTGTCTAATGAAATCTTCATAAGCAATATTTTTTTGAAATAGTTTCCCACAAAGTAGTTTGCAATTAATACATTTTTATGCGAATGCCTGCCTCGCATATAATTCTTTTGGAAATACTTATATTTAAAACAACAAGGACTGATTAAATTTGCAGTTATCTTATTTTTTT